>NW_028261384.1:43961169-44261169 GCF_051295495.1 Thamnophis sirtalis | reverse complement strand
AGCATTTGCATCGAAGTATTTCAGTATTGGTCCTTGATGTTTAGTGATCAGTTTCTTCACTTTGTCAAAAAGTGGAGTTGAAAGTAGTGAGGTAACTGCTGACTTCATCAAGACCCAATTGCCAGTAACCAGACTGGGCATCTAATACACTGAACACTGTTGCTCCTACTAGCTTGTGTGCTAGGTGGGGAGTTTGTAGTGTTCTCTCATTATTACTTTGTTCAAATCACGTGGGTCAATGCATATGCAAATTGCACCTGTGTTCTTCTTTTCCACCACAACCATACAACTGACCCATTCCGATGGTTCAGTGACCAGTAGATGGTTTACTACTCCCAACTTCTCCATCCTAGTGAGTTCCTGTCTAACTTTATCCACAAAACTTAGAGGTATTTATTGGGGCATGGATGACAGGCTATGCACCCTCTTTTATATATATATGTGGCTTATGCCTGGGAGACACCTCAGGCCCTTGAATAGATCACAGTACTCATGTTTAATGTCAGCTTCCATCAGACCTCTATGCCCACCATCCACGGTCATTATGATCTTCACAAGTCCAATCTCTTTACTTCTTTTGAGACCTAGCATGGCTGGGGCTTGCGTTTCTATCACAAACAATTATAAAACTCTTTCAGATCGCATTTGTAGGCGCATTTTACATGACAGCGACCCATTACTTTCAGCTTTTCACCACCATATCCCATTAATTTCGGTAGGTCCAGAGTCTCTAAGGGGGATTCATTCCTGAGGTGTTTCAGATATATGTGGCTTGGCACACAGTTTACTTGTGCTCCAGTATCTATTTTGAATGTGACTGGAGTTTTGTTGGCCCCTATCTGTAATGTTACATTGGCTTCATCTGCAGACTGATGTGCTTTCTGTATCGCTGCAAGATATATCGGGGAGCAGCCCGAGTCTGACCCTGCATTGTCATCATTGTCCTTTATGACGTGTACAGCCCGTGTTTGTGGCCGGAATTCCGGTTTGCGAACACAGTTTACACACGCTGGCAAAGTGTCCTCTTTTCTTGCATTTGTTGCATATTTTCCCCTTGCAGGACAGACACTGTTTTTGTGGTGCATATTTCCACAATATCCACAAGCTGCTTCTTTGTTACTTGTTCCAGTGCCATAGGTACCTTTTGTTCCTTTGTGTGCCCTTTCTTGACCATATCTACTGCTTTGAGTTTCTATAGCATTGATCTGGTGCTGTGTTCCTTCCTGTATCTGCATGTCCTTTCTTGATATTTCATATGCTCTGGCAATCCTTACAGCTTTCTCAAGATTTAAGTCTTCTTCCTGCAGCAGTTTTTCCTGAACTTCTTTAAACTTACTGCCCATCAGAATACATTCTTTAATCATGTCTCCCGCATCATAAAAAACACAGTCTTTGGCAAGCAAGCGCAGCTGGGTCACCCATTCATCCACAGATTCACCTCCACACTGGTTTCTCTCATAAAACAGTTTTCTCTGCACTATGGAGTTTTTTTCTCAGGTTGCAGTATGCTTCAAACTTTGTTTTTGTCCTCTGCAGTGATCTCCCCACTTGCTTGCCAGGCTCTGCACACATTGCGTCCTTTCTGTCCCACATATATTAGAAAGTGTGCTGCTTTCTGCTGATTAATCTATTTTTCTGCATCAGGTCCTGCAAACACAATCTCTATCAGCTCCCTCCACTTTTCAGATATGTTCCCTGACTCCAAATCAAGGGAAGGAATGTTCTTTGTGTTGCTATTTGCTGCCATGACTCTTCTCACCCCACCCCTCGGTACCATGTGATGATTTGGCATAAAATAAAGGCAGACAGCAAGGAGCTTGAACTAGAGGCTTGGCTTTATTCAGTGGCAGCCTTCTTAAAGAGATAGGCATAACAATTAAACTTGGAATATAGCATAAAACATACACATCATTACACCAACCATCAGCTGTTTCAGGCTGCAGGGATTGCCATTGACTATTGCCATCTCCGCATGCCCCATTTTCGGCCTCCACATCCCATTTTCCAGCCATTTCGATCCCTGCCACGCGCAACAGGCGGAAAATAGGGCACACAGAGGTGGCAATAGGCTATGGCAATCCCTGCAGCCTGAAACAGTCAGGAGTCCGATCCAGCTGCTTGTGCTAATCAGGCTGCTGAAACTAAAACAGGCTGCTGTTTGCTGCAAATTGCTGGGAGGCAGAGGCAGGTTTTTTTTTTCCTTGTGCTAATCAAGCTGTGCTGAAACTGAAGCAGGCTGCTGTTTGCTGCAAATTGCTGGGAGGCAGAGACAGAGTCAGATTTTTTTCTTGTTTTCCCCCTACAAAAGCTAGGTACTTATACTTTGGAGCATCTTATACTCTGAAAAATACAGTAAATATGTATTTAAGGGAACTTTAATTTAAATGTTTAAGTGGTAAGCAGGAAAGTCCAGTTATTTGCCTTTATTTTTTTCTACCTGATGATGAATTAAGGAGCTAGGTCAAGAAGATGGAGAAAGCAGCAGACTTTGTCAGAGGGAAAAATTAATTTGAGACAGAAAGGCCATTTGGCTTGGATGGGAGACTACCTGTACTTTATTCTCAAAATGTCCACCCTGAATATCCTTGTAGTGTTAATTATCATGATTCTTTTATAGGAAAGGACTATATCAGAAAACATTCCAATTATATCTCATTCTCATACAACGTTTTATGCTAACATTGGATGTATGGTGATTGTTGTACCATGCGAAAGTGTAAACAGTTGTGCAAAAATGTTATAATTTTAAGAAAACTTTAGAAATAGAAGTGCTAATAGTTTATTTTTCTCAATTAACAAAAACGGAAAGGAAAGAAACAGAAGAGAAATCCAAATCAAATCAATATTTGTTGTGACCACCCTTTGTCTTCAAAACAGCATCGAATCAAGTGCAATTCTTGCACGCTTGCAAGGTTGAAATACAGTCATTATCTGAAACAGCAACAGCTGGGTAAGAGGCTTAAAATTGGGTGAGGAACACCCAATTCTAGTGGCGTGAGGTTGTGGATGACAGTTTGATCAGGGGTGAGTTTCAAAAATTTTTCCTATCAGCTTCTTCGCTTCTTCTTCCTTTTGATCTTTCTTGGGCATGGAGAAAAACAATCCTGTGAAGGAACTGAGCCTGCTGCTGAAATTGGAAGCCGAGAGGCTTCTTTTCCACCCAGCCGCTGGCACAGGGCACCAAAAAGATCTCCTGTTGCTGCCACCATCTTTGCGCATGCACAGCTTTCTTCTCACCGGCTGGAGAACTTTTCCGCACCCTGTGATCAGCGGCTGGGTGGAAAAGAAGCCTCCGATCCCCCGGCATTCAATGAGGTGGCTAAAAGGCTTCTTTGCAGCCATCCGCTTCCCAGCACAGATCAGCTTGCAGTCCAACGGATGTGTTGGATGGGCAAGCAAGCAGTGACCTGGGAACTGGTTTGTGGGCGTGACCAACCTGCTGTCCCTACCAGTTTGGCAATCCAGGCCCAATTACCAATGCCGGTTCACCCGAACCAGTTCAAACTGGTAGGAACCCACCTCTGAGTTTGTTGTCACACATCATACATCTTGGCAAAATTAAGCACAGGAACAAGATAAAAGGTAGATATACTGCATTGGCAAGGTCTCTCCCAGGCAAAGATTTCAAAGCAGCCTGGGGTTTCAAGATGTGCTGTCCAAGATCTTTTGAAAAAGCACCAAGAAACAGGCAGCATTGAGGACCAGGGACACAGTAGTCAGCTAAGGACACTTAATGAGCAGGTGTAAGATATATCATGTTTGTATCCCTTTGACAATGGAAAATGTCCAGCAGTGCAATCAGCACAGAACTGACAGAAACCACTGAAACCCAGGTACACCCATCTACAGTCCAGAGAAATCTGGCTAGAATTGGTCTTTATGGAAAAATTGCAGCCAAAACGTCATACCTCTGATGTGGAAAAAGACTAAGTGACTTTTAACTATGCACAAAAACATAAGAAATGGGATGCAGAAAATTGGCAGCAGGTGCTCTGGGCTGATAAGTCAAAATTCAATATTTGGCTATAGCAGGAGGCAGTTTGTTCATTAAAGGACTGGGGAGCAGTATGATAATGAGTGTTTGCCAGCAACAGTGAAGCATGGTGGAGGTTCCTTGCAAGTTTGAGCCTGCGTTTCTACAAATGAAATTGGAGATTTGATCAGGATCAATGGTATCCTCAATTGCCATTGATACGACTGAGGTACTTCAACCGATGTGTTGTTCCGTCTGTCATTGAAAAAGTGGGATGGATCACATCAAAGAGGACAAGAAATATGTGAATGTCACTTTAGAAGATGCCCTGGATCAACCCAAATGGAAACGGGTTTGCCGACAAGCATAGTATGGAAATAAAGCTGGGAAGAAGAAGAATGGTGTCATCAATGCAGATACTTATTGGCAGATACCTATCCATTATCCATACCACCAAGGAGGTGTGTAATTGGCCCCAATTTTATTCTGAAGAGGACAGTGCCCCAAACATACAACCAATCTCATGAAGAACTATCTTCAGCATAAGCAAGAAGTCCTGGAAGTTTGACCCTCCTCAGAGCCCTGATCTCAATATCATGACATTTGCTTGGAATTACATGAAGAGCATCCTACATCCACAGAAGATCTGTAGTTAGTTCTCCAAGATATTTGAAACAACCTTGAATGAACGTTGCCGAGTTCCTTCAAAATACGTTCCATTTTGTTAAATGCTAAAAAATAAACTATTGACACTTCAATTTCTGAAAGCATTCTAAATTTACAACATTTTTGCACAACTGCCTAACATTTTTGTACAGTGTGCATATTTCTATTTTTTCCTAAATCTATGCCACACTCATTCTTGATTGTTCATTTTTAATATCTATATTTGATTGGATGCCTACATAGATTTGTTTGCAATGTTTTATCATACTCTATTAGCATTTTAAATTAGGGGTCCTAATTTTCCCAACAGTATTAAAACACATTGTTATTGAAAGTTTTGCATTTAAAAATAAAGCTGAAATATTTTTTTTAAAAACTGTCTTTATACAAAAAGTTGCACAAGTTGTTTGGGGTGCTTTTAAGGGACACATTAATATATTTTCAGTTTATGTAAAAAGAGAAATTTTAGAACTAATATATAAAATACGATGGTAAACCTATGGCACGCGTGCCACAGGTGGCACAGGGAGCCATATTTGCTGACACAGCAGCCTTCAGCTCCAGTGTGGATGTGCATACCAGCCAGCTGAATTTTGGCCTTCTGGAGGTCCGGGAGAGACCATTTTTGCCCTCCTCAGGCTTCAGGAAAGCCTCCAGAATCAGGGGAAGGTGAAAAACGGCCCAACGGGCAAACCAGAATTTCAGGAATGGTTGGGCATGCACAGGGAGGTGGACAGTGTGGGCATGTGTGTACGCGCGATAGCATAGGTGCACACAATTTTGGCACACCTTTAGAAAAAGGTTAGAGAATCACTGTTCTAGAGAATATAAACATCTTTTTCTGCCATAATTTATTTCTAACTTTTTATCATGACTATATGACACTAAATGTATCAGCATTTTATTGCAAATACAATTTGGGCAAGATAAAACGATTGCCTTATCAGCATGTTGGAAAATAGAAACTGTTTTATAGTTGGTTTGTAGCCCTCTTCCACTTAGGGCTCAGCTTTCTGCTGGAATCAGTTAAGTGTAATTTCCTAAAGAACATGCTGCATGCCCAGTGACGGATTAAGGCTCACTGGTGCCCTAAGCACTGACAAATCTTGATGCCCCCCTCCTTTGTACATACTATACAAATCTTCCCTGTGGTGCTCCCTTGGGCCTGGTGCCCTAAGCACATGCTTAGTCTGCTTAATGGTTAATACAGCACTGTGCATGCCTTCCTCTAGGAGCAAGGACATTTCATTTTGGCTGTTTCTTGGCTGTCAGAATGAGTCTCTGCCAGTTGAAATTCTGGCTGAAACAAACTGATGGCTAAAGAGGGTGGAGGGAGTTTTTAGACCAGCTTATCGTGTCTGATTATGTTACCTTAAGTAAAAATAGCTTCTGATTTGACTTTAAAATTCTCAATTTATGTTCTGTTTATGTTGGGATTAGAAAAAGCCATGGAGAAAGCATTTAATTCAGACCTCCAATTATCTAAAGATTGAGCTACAAAGGTTGTTGTTTTATTTTTACAATTTTTTTTCAGTATGGGAGAGGTGGATAGTAAAAAAATGGTTGGCATCTCGTAGGTGTACCGAAGAATAACCACTTTAGACAATCACCTTATCCATGCCATTTGCAATGTATTTACTATTAAGGATTTATTTTTATTTAATGTTTAATTTGTTTAGTTCTGCAATAAATTGCTGTTTGTTTGTCTTGTTTCCCCTTGCTCCCAATTTGTTTGCTCCCAAGAAAGGAAAAAAAGAAAACTAAAAAGAAATCGCTTCTGATCTTTTTGACAGAAGTTATAAATGCTCTTATATTTCATCCTCTCTTTCTAAGGTTAAATTCTAATTTCCTTCTTTCATAACCTGCCCTATCTAATCTTCAAATGCATAAATCACAAATTCATTTTTCTCTGTTTTCAGCAAAAAAACTCCTATAGGGTTTCCATTTTCTGATATTATAGTGGTCATTCTTTTTCAGATCAAACAAGTTAATATTTGTCATCTCTGCTGATTTAGTCATCTTCACCGACCATTCCCCCAATGTGGATATTTCATAGGTTTTTCACTTTTATGCACATAGTAGGCTTGCCACAATAATCATACATTAAAATAAACTTCCATGATTCTTCTTTAATTGACTATTCATTAACCCCATCAAAAAAAGTTCTAATTTGATTGAATGTTGATCTGTAAAATTCAATTCAGTATTTTAATTCAGAAATTATGCCTTTTTTACAAGTCCATCAGGCGTGATAAAATGATCTTTCAGGTTGTCCACATTTACAACATAAATTTGAAGTGCATTCTACACTTATACATCTTAGACAATTTTTTTGGAGTCGTGCTCAATAGTACATCATTTTATAAGAATTCTTTTTTAAGTTATATAAATGTTCATGCCTTTAACCACAGAGCCGAAGTAGCACAATGGTTAGAGTGTATGTAGTCTGCAGACTACTTCAGCTCCAGTTTGGCAGTTCAAATCTCACCAGCTCAAGGTTGACTCAGCCTTCCATTCTTCTGAGGTGGGTAAAATGAGGATCCAGATTGTTGGGGGCAATACGCTGACTCTGTAAACTGCTTAGAGAGGGCTGTAAAGCACTATGAAGCAGTATATAAGTCTAAGTGCTATTGCTATTGCTATAATTTTCTATTCTTCGATCAGTAAGATTTCATTTGGTCTATTTCAAATTTACATTTTATCAATTTGCAAATAGTTTTAATTCCTATCTTCTGCTCAATTCCAAATGTTTTATCATCTATCTTAAATCTGTCTCTTAACTGTGCATAAAAAAACCAAAAAAAGCTCTTTTTGATTTAATCTTATATTCTACTAAAAGAATTAAAATTTTAGAATTTTTAATTAGAAATTATTTTAAAAAATAAAATGGCAATAATAATCAAATTTTGTTAAAAATTAATTTTCAAAAGAAAAGAAAAGTCTGCAGTAACACCAACCAACCCCACAACTGCATGCTTCGTTGGGCTTCTCAAATGGAAGGGCCACAGAGCCATGTTTTAACCCACTTCTGGAAGAAGAATATTTCATAGGATGGGGACATTCACAGAGAACACTGTATTCCTAATCCCACCAGTCAGTTTATTAACTGATGGGGTCTGCAACATACCTGAATTGGTGGGATGCAGTGTGGACTACATATGTTGGCCTGCAGAGTAATGAAGTAAAAAATAAATGAAAGTACCCTGTTTCTCCCCCCCAGATAATAAGTCCAGTCGGGCTTTTGAGTGTACGTGCTAAAATAAGCCCTCTCAGAAAATATTGCAGCAGCAGCCATGAGATAACCACGCTCTCCGCCTCCTGCACCTCAAAAATAATAAGACCTCCCTGAAAATAAGGCCAAGCTCTTATTTTGAGGGTCAAGAAAAAAATAAGACACACTCTTATTTTGGGGAAAACATGGTAAGAAAAATGGATATACTGTATGTCTCTGAAACTAAGAGCCCTGGAAATATACTGGACCTGAATAAAGGTGGTCTGATCTTGTAGAATAAAGTTGATAAACATATGTTTTTAAATGAATATAGATTTTATTATGAATAAAAAAGATACATGAAAAAATGCTTAGTAAATTATTATTCAGTGAATAAGGACATTTGATGTGAAGTTGAGGACATTTGATGTGACTTTTATTATTTAACCTATTCCGTTTATAAGTAATGCTTATAGTAATGATAGAAACATGTACCGGTTGAATGGTTTATAGAGCATATTAGACAGATTTGGGAATGCAGTGAGAATGGAGATACAAAATAATGATAGGAAAAGTAAGGAAGTAAAATTAACTTATAGAAATAGTGCAAGAAAATTAGAAAAGGTAAAGATAGTCCTTGGTTTATGACCATAGTTGGGAGAAGACTTTCCATTGATAAGCAAGGTGGTTGTTATTAGAGTTTCACCTGATTTTATGACTTTTTGCCATAGTTGTTAAGCAAATCACTGCATTTGTTAAGTGATTCATGTAATCATGAACTGACTTTACTTGTCAGAAGCGGGCTCGGAAGATCATAAATGATGATCACTTGAATTCAGGATGTGACAATTGTCATAAATATATTCTGGTTACCAAGCACCCAAATTTTGATTACATAACTGTGAAGATGCTGTGATGGCCATTAGTGGAAGGACCAGTCATTAAGTCATTATTTTTTCAGTGCCATTGTAACTTTGAACAGTTGCTAATTGAATGGGTGTAAGTCAAGGACTAATTTCCCATAAGTTTCCATATCTTCACTATTAACACTGGTCTCTTTTTCATGTTCCCCAATTTTCATCTTCAACATTCAGTCTTAGCCTTTGGATTCTTATTCCAACTATCCAGCAGTTAATCAAATTAGTATGGATTTGTTTTAATTTCCTTCTGTCTCTCCTTCATATATAATACGTATTGCCGATTTTTTCTCCATATCATGATAGGAATGTAATTATTTTATATAATTATTTTATATAATAGTTGTACAATTTATTAAGCCTGTTGCCCTGATGCTTGAGGTATTGCTTGGACATGCTTGGTTGACTATATTTGATGCTATTGAGTTTTATTCCCCAACCAGAAATTCATCAGGAAAAGTATTCTGAAGAACCATATGGCATTAAGTTTAAGGTTGTTAATTTTCAAAGCTCCTGGAAGTATAATTCTATTATTTTCCATTTATTCGGGAGCGGGAGCAGATGGAAGGAAACATGCTTCGTGTCACTATAAGATTTTTTTAAATGGAAACTGGCAGAGAAAGAATAGGGATAAACTCTGGAGATACCAGCATCAGAAAAGGCTAGGATTACCAAAGATGCTGTAGAAACCTTTGTCTGTAAAAATGAGTTGAGAAAAAAAGTGTATATATCAAGTTTTACATTTTAAATTTCTGCATTGAAACTATTTCAGAACCTTTTCTTTGCAGTTTAGTACTCATCATTAAACCAATTATTTTTTTGTATTGTAAATCACTGAGGACCACCTCATAGTGACATTTTCCATGCATAAAGATATTCGCCATACAAGAAGACAAAGTGCGCTGAATAAAAATACAGAGCCAAGGTGGCGCAGTGGTTAAATGCAGCACTGCAGGCTACTGCTAGATCAGCAGGTCAGCGGTTCAAATCTCACCGGCTCAGGGTTGACTCAGCCTTCCATCCTTCCGAGGTGGGTAAAATGAGGACCCAGATTGTTGGGGGCAATATGCTGACTCTCTGTAAACCGCTTAGAGAGGCCTGAAAGGCCTATGAAGCGGTATATAAGTCTACTGCTATTGCTATTGCTAAATACCTGGCAGTCCAGAAGCTGAAGAAATTTTCTAAATTCTATGCATGTTTCTATTAAGAAAAGGGACATCTCTACTTGATAAACCAACTATCCTTTATGATCTATAGGAGAGGCGCTGCTTAAAGAGTTTCCATCTAGGATACCCTTTATATGTACCTTTTTTGGCATGTAACTTTATGCGGGAGCAATGGTGGAGGCATCACCAACCACAGCTGTAGAGGTATGTCCCAGCTGTGATTATGGTGGCTGTAACTGCAACCTAAGGAAATGACCGCTTAAGCTTTATCATTTAACTTTTTTTTTCTCTTTCATAGGCTACTGATCATCCAGGTAGAAGTCCTATCAAAAGACACAGTGATGATTACATCCTAGTTTCTAAAAAGGAAGGAAACGTTTCTGCTTCTGACCAGGAACAGACTCTGCCAGCTTCCCAGGATATGAACATGAAGATTGAGGCCCCATGTCACACTTCTTTAGCCTTCACTGATCCACTGCTGGGATCTATGTCTGCCTCTTCAAGTAACCTAAGTTCTAGTCCTGAAGATAGCAATAGCAACAACAGCAAGGATTCTGATTTTACAATTGTTAGCCCTCTTGAAATGTAAGAACGTTATTCAAGAAGTTAGCAACTCCTGTGCCTCAAGACTTGGTCTGTTGGGATTCCAGATTTATAAGGCTAAACATGCAAGTGCACAGATGCCATCAAGGCAACCCACATTGCAACACCAAACATGTAATGATTGCCTTTAAAATACACACATGTAATATCAAGATGTAATACATGAGTGCCGATATTGTTGGTTTTCTCCTATTAACAGATTTTTGAAACCTTGAATTAATAAATTTATATTCCTTCATCATATAAAATAAAATGCATTGCATAATCTCATGAATTTATCTGCTCAAATATAGGAAAACAAATGAATATTAAAATGATTTCAGAACCTGATAGATCATATAAGCTATGAGTAGAATCAGATATTCCTGTCATCAGATAAGAGGAATGCTTGTTTCAAGTTATATCCCTCTACTTGTCTGATGCTGCCTCCTCAATCATTTTCTGAAGAAGAAAACAGCCATAATCACTTTATAGATGGTGCCGAACCAATAGCTACTATTCATGCAAATATTCATCCTTACAAGGTAATACAAATTCAATGCCTTGAAACAGTTGGGATTATAGCTGTTCTAGTCCTGAATTTGTTTCCTAACATCTGGGATGTATTTTTAGTTATTTCAAGACTTCTGCCATCCTATTTTGTCTAGGAACAAAGTTTTTGAGAACCTTAATAAAAAGTCATTTTTAAATATTAATTTAAAGTCCGGGATCTATCTTTTCACACTAAGGACAGTAAGACTCCTAAGTGATTGAATTTCCATTCTGACTGTAATTCACTCAAGGGCAGAATTTCTCTGTTAACACTGTAGAGAGCTAAAATATTTCTGGACACAGTCCATACTATTATCCTGACAATCACAAAACAATATTCATAGGTTAGTGTCCAGTTTGGGGAGGAGTTAGTTTGTTGTTTTTTGGGAATTTTAGTAAATAATGATAGAAATAGTTACAGACATCAACTTTAAGAAACAGCCCAAAGTCTAACTTTATTGAAGCACTCTGATTTCTAATTGGATTCTCTTTGCTCATGTGGCCATTGCTAATTCCACACTTGCTAACTATATTGACCCAGAGAGAAAAGAAATAATGTATTAAGGTTAATTAGTCAAAATCATGGCGTTATGCTGGTCTTTCTTCCTGGTATGTGGTATTCATTCCAAGGAAATTGCATTTTCCAAACTGTTTTGTTGTTTGCAAGTTGAATGCTATTTAACTCACAGAGAAATGGGTCTTGAAACCAATATATATTTTTAATATTCCAGCAAGCTTTCTCTGGATTTAGTTAAGAAGAGAGACATTTGTTCAATTATTTAGCCTCTAAAAACTAATTCTCTACTGTAATAGGTAATCAACAGTTCTTAATAGAAAACTCCCATAGCCACAGTCTAAGCAACCCATTAAAAATGGCTTTACTGAAAAGCTTAGGTATATTATATCTTGAACCCTTGGAACTAATGATGACAACAGTGTATAGTTTAACATGATCATTTTTCCCCTCCTGGTTAGTAATATTCTTGGAGCTTTATTCTTAAGCAAAACACTCCCCCTATGCTTTATTTTTATTGGATGCTCAATACTGTAACCATAATCATGGTGAGTGATAGGATATGAGAATGAGAACACTGCTGTATAACAATTGTCATTATAATTTCCATGAGCAATTCTTTTCCCTGTAAATATGACATATGAATCATGATAACCCAAAGTATAACCTGATCACAAACTACAGAGAATGTGCTTACACAGCATACAGTTCTTTTTGAATATTACGCTAGTAACTATCTAGATCATACAGATGAAATTTGAAATATTGAAAAATCTACTACTTTCTGAACATGTTCTGAGCTTGATGTGGTAAATTTAACTGAATTGACTGTCCTATAATTCATTTGGTTCACCCAAACTCACTTGGATTTGTAATGCCCTGTCCTTTAGCCATAGTTTTGCTTCTATAAATTTACTGACATAGGACTAAAATTATCAAGTAATTATATATGGCAATTGTATAATTACATGTTTAGATAACTTGAATGAGTTATGAGAAAATGCTTCCTGGTGTTTTAAAGTTAGATATAATATTGAGAGTTTCTATAAAGAGCTTCAAAGTATATAGTTAATAGAGTTAATGAAGAAAGTAATCACATAACTATTGATTCAAATGAAAAACCTAAAAGTGTTCTGTTTATGCAATTTTAAATCTAATGCTCTTTTACTTAAACTGTCATAAAATAAATCACCTCAGGATTCTGCCCTATGATCTGTGTAGAGTTATTTAATTTCCTTGATTTTCATGAGGATGATAACTGGTGATTAATTTGACATGGCTAACCTTACTGCTTTCTGCCCTGAATTTTTCGTTTCTTACCATACATTAAAAGTGCCATTTAAAGCAAACTTTTTAATAGTAGAAAATGAATAGGAATAGATGAGAAAATAGTAGGTCACCTTTCACTAAACGAAAAAATAGTTGGGCAGAGGTTTGTTTTGTATGTTTGTTTTGTTTTAAAATGTTTGACTCCTTTGTCTATTTCATGGTTCAAATATTTTTTCTTGTCAGAGCAATTTTTGCCATAATATGTTTGCCTTATTTGGTATATATTTACTTTCTCAATGTTATGTTTCTGGTTTCATATAATAAATAGCACTTTGCTAACAGAAAGGTGAATAATTTCTTTGGAAAATTCAAATAAAGTAATGCCATGTGGTAAAACTTAATAATATACCAAATTTCATTTTGCATGACACTGGAAGTGTCAATCAAAGAAAATTAGACCATAATAACACATTGCTTTCTACCAAGTGTACTAAGGTTCCCAAATTAAAGCACCAATTTATTTTCTCTCTTAAGTACAATCTGCTCATCTCAGCTATTGTTAACAGTAAACTGACAGGAAAGAATATATAGTATAAAGGGTTTGTTAGTATTAATATGTGATGCTCTAAAACATTTTTCAACCTGTTAGAAACTCTTCTGGATTTCTCTCTTTTGCATGTCATCTTACATTGCTGAAGAATGTCAAGGATAATTTAGTGACTAGATCTGTTCATTTTTTAGCTGTGAAAGGTTGTATTTTTCCTCTCTAAGAATGACTGGCTACTTTATTAAAGAAAGAACTAACATGCACACATCTTGAATTTTGTGTTTTATCTTGTAAAAACTAAACACTGTTTTCTCTCTTACCCATCATAGGAAAGTAGAATTTACTCCAATGTTTTAATCCATGAAATGATGGTAATAAATAATGTAAAATACCCTTAAGACACTATATTGAGATACGTGTTTGTGAGTCAACAGTGTGTGTAATGATAGAGAAAACTATACAAAGAAAGGAAAAATGAACCTATCCCCTATATTTTTACAAATATTTGGTGATGATTTTATATCACTCTTTTGCTTGAAGAAGCCTATTCCTGTCAGGTTAATCCAGCACAAATATTAAATATTTGTTACATGGGGGAAAAAATGGAATGTGTGTTAAAATCCTGCTCCTTCAGCTCAGTGTGTGTGTGTGTGTGTGTGTGTGTGTGTGTGTGTGTGTTTTATTGAAAGTTCTCACATTTTACGAAGCCCTTCAATTGTGCAGGATTTATAAGTGATATTAAATATAGTTACAGCACCACTAACATTTTCGGTTTTACTCACATTTAAGAGTTTTTATACATCTGAAGCACGGTCAAAGGCAAGAGTGGAGCCCAAATGACAAAATAACATAAATTCTGTCCCTTTTGTATTATGAATTGCAATAGATCACTACATCACATGGTACAATTCTGAAAGTAGCCACCATGTTGGAAGGGAGAGAAGGAAGGGAGGACAGAGAAAGAGGGAAAGGAAAGGTAAAAAGAGAAAGTTTACATATGTTTATAAATCCAAACCAATGAGCAAAATGATAGGAAAAAAGCATCCAAAGAAGAAGATTAAATAAAATAGAAAACGGCCCCTAACATAATAAACAGAGTAATCAAAAACTAAAGAATTTAAGTTCTCTATATAAAAAGGTAACTTGGTTGCAAAGAAACAGAGTTCCAAACCTTCATCTTCTCACTCTATAAACTAAATCCAACATCCAAATAAATTTTCTATAAAATACATCCTAAAATACTGAAAATTTCTCCATAGTATTTCTCCAAGTAGAAATATACTTCATAATTAAAGAATGCCTCTCTTAAATTTAAAAAGTAAAAGATGCTTTAGAAATTGAATCTGTTCCAGTGTCTATTCTTTAGGCTATGCCACAGCATTGAACAGCTTTCTTACTCAGCAGCCAATTGCAAAAGGTCCCTTTTCATGATCCCACAAACACCACTTGTCCCTTGACATCTAACAGGTTGTGGGCTGTCCGCAATGTGTCTTCAGGTGGATGGTAAGGCCTATACGGGAGTGAAATGTTCTGCCACATGTCAGGTAGACGTGTGGGCACCATTGTTGCAGCATTTACAGCTCTGGCTTGGCGGAGTGCTCGCTTCTCTTGTGTTGTGATTATTGTTCTGTCCTCAGATGTCTGGCAACTTTGGTGGCTCAGCGTGCGCCATGTTGATCAATATTGTGCCAGGATTTCCAGGAGGTAATGTCAATTTCCAGCATCTTGAAGGCTTTCAATGTGTGTCTGTATCGCTTCCTTTGTCCCCTGTGTGATCACTTTCCTTTTTTTTTGAGTTTAAATGTTTTATTCATTTTCATTTTCAATTTTGTACATTCACTTATATACTGAATATTTGCAATAATAATAATATAATAATAAGAAAAGAAAAACCCCAACCTAAACACAACTCATCATAAACCCAACCTATCACTTTCATACACCCCTTCTTCTCCCCCTCCAACTTTCCTTTCTCCCTCCAACGATCACCCCTCTTACTTCCCTTTCCCCTCCTATCTTCCTTTCTCGCCTTCCTCACCCTCCTTCCCCTCTCATCCTCCTTACATTCCCCTCTTCCTCCCTCCTTACTTCTCCCTCTTCCTTTCCTCTACTTCTCACTATGGTGCATTTCTCTATTCCTTAATCTATTCAGTTACTAAAAATTATGCTAAAAAGAAAAAAGAAGGGAAAAAAATAAAAAGAAAAAAAAAGAAAAATAAAAAGAAAAGATAAGGATCAACAGTATACAAGTGTATTCTTCTTATTCTATATATTGAAACTATATCTCCACCCACCCACCCACCCCCAATGAACCCCCCTCCCTAATCCCCTCCGACTTCCCAGGTCCCACACCCGGCACAGTTCAGTACCATTCACCTTCTAAAATATCTTATTAACAATAATAATGAAAATAAAATAAAAAGAACACTCCGAAAAAGAAAAGAAAAAAGAAAAAGTAAATAAAAAAAAATTAAAAAATCTTTTGCATTATGCTCAGCCTCCCATCATTCTTAAAATTTAAACAGTATAAATCATTCCATTTATATTTTGTCCTCGTCCCTTACTTCTTTGATATTTACCCCCATCTTCCTGTAGACTCTCCAGATAGCCTTTCTTAACCTTATATTCAAATATTAGTTTCTACAAAAATCAATTTATCTTCAAATACAGAGCAGTCTAATCATACTTTCGCTACTCATCTTCCTACCCTTCGTTTCTCATCTCCATTCCTCCCAAGCCCAAATTCCATAAGATTAGGATCTCGCTCTTCACTTTAAAATCCTGAGCTTTTTATGTTATACTTCAAGCATGTAAATCCGTAAAATGTGTGCCCAAAATCCATACCACTTCATTCAATCCCAAGATCCCTTCATCGATATCCCGCCCCACCTTCCCTTCTGCCCCACACCTCCCGACTCCATTCATCCCAAACCGCAATTCAAATAAATCTTGGTCCCCGCTTTCCTCACAGAAAACAATTCATGCACAGTTTGGATTGAGATTCAAATAAGTCTTATAAAAGTCCCGTATAATATCTGTCCAAAATAAGCAATGCTTCTTTCCATTCCTCATCGGTACACAGCTTTACCATTTCATACCAAACAGAAATCCTAAAATTTTAATCAGTCCAAGAGCTTAGAAAGTATTTTAAAGACATCGCTGGATCTATATTCTTTACTCTTCTGCCCTTCCGGAAAGAGAAGGCAACCCTCTGCCTTATAACCACGTGTCCCGCTGCTTTGAAAATATGACTAAATCCTCAGTTTCCGCTCTTCTGCCTCTCCAGTAGGGGGAGAACAACTCCCTCCTTCTTGTAACCAAGTGAATTGCTGCTTGTCTTTCCTTCACCTTGTCCTTCCGCATTTCCGAGTGAGTCAAGAAGCCCCGCCTTCAGAGTTTTATAATAAAAGTCCCGAGCTTCCGAAACAGAATTAATACGAAATCTTTAATTTTCGAGTGTAACTGTGATTCCAAGTGGAGCTTCCCATTTATACTGTATTTGACGATTTCTAAGTTCTTGGGTTAAAAAAGTATAGCCTCTCCTTGCTTGCAGCATCTGGAGCGGGATTTCTTTAAAGACAAACAAATCATGGCCATCGATTCGGAGCCTGTTGTTGTAAAACTTTTGGATGATCGCATTTCTGGATTCTCTTGTGAAAAAGTATATAATTATGTCTCTTGGAAGCTGTCGTTGTTCTGCTACACACGAATTCTGGCGATAGATTTTTCGAATATTCCAATCAAAATTGAATCCCGGACCTCCCACCGCTTGGCTGAAAGCTTCTACAAACGTCTGTTTCAAGTTCTCTCCTTTCTTTTCGGGCAGTCCTCTGACTCTTATTGCAAACGCCTTTCTGTTATAATTTATCATTATAAGTTGTGTTTGAGTATCTCTAATCTCTTGTTGTAATGCTTGGATGTTGGAAGTCAAATTAGAATTAGCCTCCTCCAAAGTTTCCAGTTTAGTCTCCATTTCTTCGATATAATCTGTCAAAGTAGACGTAACTTCAAACATATCCACCTTTATTTGGGCAATTTTAATCTGTATTTTATCGCATAAATCCAGCACAAATTCTTTGATTTCTTGTTTAAAGTCATTGAGTATTTGAAAAAAAAGCTCCTGTGTCAAGGAATCTCCAGTAGGGGGTGTAGGAGGCAAAGGCAGCGATTTACTAACAAGTTCTTTAAGCACATGCGGGGGGGATTTTTTTGCCTGCTTAGACCTGGGAGGCATTATAGATAAAAGCTGAGAATAAACAGATAAACAGTGTCTTCACCTGGTCAGTTCTCAATAAATTATTTGTAGATTTTGCTTGTTAATGAGTAGCAGTCTCCGGGGAGATAAAGCCGGTTAATTACGTCATCAATCACCAACACAGTAAAAACGCCATTTTGTAGCCCGGTTGAACAAAGAAGTTTCAAAGGAAAAACAAGGCTGGTGTTTAGATAGTTATAAAAAAAAAATATCACAGGAGTAAGACCCGCTCGTGTTAGCCTTAAGTTGCTTTAAGCAATTTATCATTGTCCTGAGGGGTGGGATCGCCTGTCTAGGGCTGCAAAAAGGCAGCTGCGAGGAACTGGCTGGAGATAAGAGCTCAGTTACGCTGGATCTCTTCTCCGTTCGCAGCCCAAAAAAAAAGAAAGGGGGCTGTGAACTACGAATAAATCCTAGCACCTGAGCTTCTGCCTGCCCCTTTCTGCCAGAAAGGGGTGATATCTATTGATCTTAATTAGATATACAGACCAGAACTCTGAGAGGGGCTCCGTTGAGCTCCTTCGGCGACAGGCTCCTCCCCCAGGAAGTCCTGTGATCACTTTCCTTGAGACAGCTCACCATAGAGGAGTTGTTTGGGAATGTGATGATCTGGCATCCTTGCAACAGGGCCTGCCCAGCCTGTCTGGGCTTTCATTAGCAGAGTGTGAACTGATAGCAGGCCTGCTCTTGAGAAGACTTCTGTGCCTGGCACCTTGTCTTGCCACCAGATACTCAATAATCTATGGAAGCAGGTCATGTGAAAGTGGTTCAATTGCCTAGCGTGCCTCCTGTATACAATCCAAGTCTCACTGATATACATCAGGGAGTTACCACTAGTGCTAGGTAGATTTTGAGCTTTATAGCAAGGCTTATTCCACGGCAGTCCCACACATTAGTCAGTAACCTGCCAAATGCAGAGCTTGCTTTGGTGATTCTGCAGTTGGCATCAATGTCAATTGTCACTGCACAGGAGAGGCTGCTCCCAAGGTATGTAAATTGGTCCACTGCTTGTCCCTTTTGTCCCTTCACTGTGATGGTAGGCTCTTGGTGTTGGGCTTTTGGAGCTGGCTGATGCATCACTTCGGTCTTTTTATGTTGATGAGGCTAGTTGCATGCTGCTGCAAATTTGTCCACACTGGCTTGCATTTTCTGCTCTGATCCAGCATTCAGGGCACACTCATCAGCAAAGAGAAAGTCATGTAGCACAGTCTCCTTTATCTTGGTGACAGCCTGGAGTCTTCTCAGACAATTTCCCATCAGTCCTGTATCTCAGGCTAATTCCCAAGAAACTGTTCTGGAAGGCATATGACAGTTTGGCTGAGAATATTACGCTGAACAAGGTCGGTGCCAATATGCACCCTTGCTCGATGCCCTTTGTAACAGGAAAGGCCTCTGAAGTTTCTCCGTCATCCAGAATATGAGCTACCATACCGTCATGGAACTGACGTACCATCAAAATGAATTTATGAGGCACCCAAATTTTGACATGATGAGCCACAGACCTTCATGACTGACAGTGTCAAAAGCCTTAGTGAGCTCTACAAAAGTGGTGTACAATTCACAATTCTGCTCTTGATGCTTCTCTTGGAGCTGTTCAACTGCTATCTCTCTTCACTCACCATAACTTACCAGTTAACTTCAGGTGGATGAAGAGAGACGGCAGTTGAACAGCATCAGTTCTGTGGAATCAAACACAGAACCTCAAGCCAATAATCAACTCTCACCATAATATTCATTGTGAACTGTGCATTGAAGAAATTTCCTCCAAAAAATAGTGGGCGGAGCTTCTACAGACAAAACTATTCAGCCATATTTATACGTTTCAAAAAAGAAGAAAATGATATAGGCTACATATGCATAAATAATAGATGATGTAAGTATATATATTTATAGTTACCAAATATAAAATTACTACCCTACCCTTCTCCTGTTACTATCTTTGAGAAACAACCATAAAAGACCATAGAAATTGCCATAGAAATTTTGATGACTTAATAAGAACCAGTCATTTCATGTTTGCCTACTAGCATATATAACTTTGGGGTTTCTATTTTGCCAATATGCTCCAACCCTTTAAAAAAATATTTCATTTATGAAGTATGATTGTCTTTCCAGATATAACAGTACAGAATCTAATGCCATTTGCAATGCCTTTTGCACCACATATCACAAATCACTTGAAGACATAAAGTACTGAAAAATAAAATATTTAGAATTGTCTATTTTCCAATGCTTACTTTGAACCAGAGCCCAATACTATGTTAAAAAAAACTTATTGGTTTAAAATTTGCCTCTTAAATACAATGTGGTTGAGTCAAAGTTGGGGCAGTTTATAGGCTTGTGTTTGTATCTATGTCTGTGTGTATAGAAAGAAAAAGAATTCTTTTTGCTTACCTAACACAATGATTAAGCATGAAAGGTATAATTTGATAGCCAAACGTGTCCTCATGCAGAATAGTAATCAACCTGCCTACTGCAGTAGGATGCTCTCTGGAAGACATTAATTAAGGTTGTGAGCTAAAATTAGGTCAAATTACATATTAGAAGAAGAAACATACGACTAGATCGTCTATTTTTTCTTTAAAAAAAACAACCCTCAAATGTAGCTATAGATGTTTATATGAGAGGATAGTAATGAGAGCATTCCAAATCCATGTTATATCAAACACCAAGAAAAATGTGTAAGCTTTCAAGATCTCCAACACTTGGAAAGTGTTAGAAGAGGTAGTAAAAGAATAAATGAGAAAAAGAAAAACATAGGAAAACAATATTTAATTCAAGAAATAACCATTTCCCCAGACACCAGATTTCTTTGATTTTCCTGAACCCAGTAGCAGTCAGATTATTTGACTATCTATACATTGCCCCGCAGATTGTTGATTATATGCCATCAAGTAATTATTGACTTTTAGCAACCATAGAGACAGATTTTCTTCATGATAATCTGTCCCTAACCTGATCCTTCAGCTCTTCCAACGCTCACCCTCCACTGAAACTGAGTCAGCATCTTTCCCATTCTCCAGTTAGGTTTTCATATAATGTGTCCAAAATAGGATAACTAGTCATTTGTGCCTCAAATGAGAGCTTTGGGTTAGTTTTTATAACACTAAAGTTCAAAAGCATCAATTCTCTTGTTATCTTGCTTCTGTGGTGCACTGGTTAGAATGCAGTACTGCAGGCTCAATCTGCTGACTGCCAGCTTCCAGCAGTTCAGCAGTTCAAATCGCACCAGCTCAAGATTGAGTCAGCCTTCTGTTATTCCAAGGTTGGTAAAATGAGGGCCCAGACTGTGGAGGGTGGGGGAATGCTGACTGTGTAAACCACTTAGAGAGGGCTGTAAAGCACTGTGAAGCATTATTAAGTGCTATTGCTATTCTTGGCGTTATAATAGCAATTGTAACATCAGAAATTGGTGTTTCAGCTTTCTTTCTTTGAGGTTTGTGGTTGGTCAGGCACTGTGAAGATCTCTCCAGCATTGCTTGCCTGGCCTCGAATGAAAAGTCTACTGCTGATGATTGACCAACGACTGAATTTAACAATTTAACACAGAGTTGTTTATTTTTAAGCTTCTTGGATAAGAAGTAAAACATCTTCAAAGAAAAAACAGAAAGTCCAGTTGCCTCTTGAAAAAAGCACAGTTGGGACAATCATGGCCTGGATTAATGAGAATCTCCATAGAAAATAATGAAAGTAACCCAAAAAAACCCAATAACTTAATATAAGTATTTATCATACATGTATGTATATGAAAATCCAGATTTTTAATCCTTCTTAAGAATTGAAACTAACTAATTTCAGGGGAAGGACATGAGAACAACAGAAGCAGCATATTTCTTGAAAGCGGGCAAAAGCGTCCCGCCTCTATGTCGGACATAGCGCCAAAGCGGCCAAAAGCCCCTTTCTTTCTTTTTGCCTTACCGGCCATAAACCTCACTGCATGTCACTGGTGATTACAATATTTATATTAGAGGCTTCATATTAAAGTTTTAAAACATTAGTTCTTATCTGCTGGATTGGAAAGAAAATCAAGATGCCCACTTCTTTTGCCCTGGATGACATGAGTTTCTGACTCCCACTGTCTCTTCAATTTGCTTTAAAAAGGGATCATATTATATCTATCTTAAACAAAAGAAAAGAAACAACCATCCTAAGAGAAGAACTATAAGAAGAAAATTAGGAACAGGAAAAAAACTACTTATAAAACCCTGTTTAGTAACACATAAAAAAAAAAATCTTGTAAGCCCAATAATACAGTAGTAAATCAAAGATTGCTAAATATAAGTTAAGTTGAAAAAGTGAAATGTCTAGCAGAAGAAAAAGAATTTTAAATTTTCTAATGTGACAGTGATTATGATGATGATATTTGATTGCTTGTAGAATTAAACATTTAGAAAAATGGAAATATTGGTTTAAGTCTCATTTGAAAAGGTTCAGCAGAGGATATGATCAAAAACATTTTGAATTCCTGAGGAAATTGACACATAACATAGAAAGAAAGTACATGAATATTGTAGCTGCAAAGTATGCAATAAATTGCAAACTTTATTTAAACATTTCCATTTCTCTACCAGTTTGTAAAATTGGGATGTGAATTCCTTCATACGACCTGATTGTAACTAAGATTTCAGTTTCTTCTATGCAGAATCACATCTTTTCTAGGAGCATCCATAAACTGAACAATAATTAACAATAATAATTAAATTGGTTCCAGCTCAGTTTAATTGATCCCAATTAAATTGGCTCAGCATCAGTTTAAAACTCAATAGGAAGTATCATATAACTACATTTGTAAAAAAAAATCCCATAAAGTCTGTTTAAATCTGAATAATATTTTCCATATCATTCACTCACAAGATTTTCCTATATAATTGGGATTTTAGAAAGGTATTGCAATTATTAAAGACATTATAAGCATTGTCGTTTCCTGTTCTGTCCAGTCTAGAAACCAGTGGTTCGTGCTTGGAAAGAAAAAATAGATTTTTGGATTGTCTCCAAAGTCTTTCATATATAAACAATGCCATTTAATCAATTAGCCATTGTTTCCCCCTCTCCTGTTTTTTGGTACCACTTGGGGTCGACATTGAAGGTGAAGTTGCACCATTTTTGGTTCTGATTGTCAAAATTAAAGCAAAATGATCAGCTACAGTGAAAGAGTACATCACATAAATATACCAAAGTAATTACTGGTAAATCTAGTCCATCCAGTCTAGGTTGTGATGAGGGGAGGCATTAAATAAAATAATTAGAAAGAATTATGTCAGAGAGTACCAGCTAGTCTGATTCCATTCAGTTACTCTGTAACTAACAACCTTCCCAACAATCCAGGAAAGGTGAGAGATTAGGCTGCCTAAATTGCCTAGATTTAGGAAACAGTTTACAGAATGGGAAGTACCACCATCTCTTTCAAGGGAACAGCATGATACCAGAGAGATGTTGATAGTGTTTTTGATCCAGGCCTTCACACCACCTTCAACCCAATGTATAAGCCAGTTTAACATTGATCCTGTGAAAGCATTTTGTATTTGAGCCAATGACCAGTTTGTTCTGTCTTGTGAGTAACCTCTCTATGCTTGAAGGAATATATGTGAAAGAGAATTATTCCAGCTGGGTATCTGCATTCTGTTTAACATGATATATACATCTCATTAGTAGAATTTTGCTCCATGCCTGTTTTTTGCTGCTGTATATAGAAGTAATACATTAGAGCACATTATTTTTAATACGCATGTTCGATGTGGCTAGCGTTCCTGAAAAGGGTCAGGTACGATGGTGTCTAAAATTCAAAAATAACAGATTATGTATTTAGAAAACTATTATCAAGAACCAAATTAACAAAAGAATGTCTGTAGTTTGCCAGGCTTTGGGGAGGGAGAACAAACAAATGGAAAACATCTTATGGAACTTTATTTTAATATATGATAACTGCAGCAAGACTTTTATATATTCAAAGGGGGAAGGACTTACAAATATATACAATGGATTAGACAAATGTTATTCTTAAAGTAAGAGTTTGATGGGGGGAGTTAAATCTATATCTACACAAAGAAAATCAGAAACCATTCTTTTTCTATCTTTACTTTCCCCCTTCTTTCTTCTCTTCACTTTTACTCTTTTCTGAGGGTTCCCCCCCCCAATATAACTTTTTTTTTCTGTTTATTTTTTAATTTTGTAGTTTTTTAAAAATATAAATTTTCAGTTATATGTGAAAAACAATACGTCTGAGAGCAGAGGATGTACAGATGTCTAGATTTCTTTGGTTTCATTTACCATAGCCCAGTTGATTAAAATGCTGCTCCCCAATTTTCCATTCTTGAAAAAAAAAAGCACACTAAGCAGTCTTTCCCATCCCAGGATGCTGGGACTGCAAAACATTTAAATTCCCAATCTGCATGTCTAATTGGTTAATCAGAGTTGATTTATGCACTTATGTACTTTATATTAACGAAGTTGTAGGGCTTTACTTCCTGGATCTTGCTGGAGAGAGGGAAGAGATTCCCAAATAGCAACAGAGCATAAATTGCCAGTAGCAAAAAGACTGAAATAAATCTTCTGACAAGAAATGTGCAACATTATTACAAAGAAAACTGCCTCTTATTTGGTAAAACGAGGTAGGTAAAGCATGACTCTTTGTTATTATGATTGTTAAGCTTCCATTAGCACTAATTGCCATGATTAATGATGAGGCCTGATATAACATATGTAGGGACATCCCTGAGATAAAACCCTTGGACTGGCTGTAGGCTTACTGGAGTAATACTCTGTGGTTATAAAGGAGGGATTCTTATTGCTGTGAAGTTTAAAAGAGATGTTGCTGAACTAAAATAGAAGCAGCAGGCAACATTTAAATTATGTGAAATGCTGGGAGTTCAGCATTGAGCTAGAAGGTATCAAGGATTTACCTAGAATTTTCTCAATATACATTTCATCAAGCAATGGCTTCAGTCCATCCAGTGTTATTTATGTCAATTACAGTACAATTTCACTATCCACACAAATGTTGTTCTTTCAGGCTTAAAAGGAAGGAACATGGAGCAAAAATATAGAGAAGGAAGTCCATTTTTTTCAGAATGATGACATAAGATATTTACATCCAATCCACCTAAACGCCTTTCTTGCTAGTATTTTGAATGGAATATCAATGGCCAAGAAATGATTGGATCACAGCATTTTTTCCCTCTCACTAGCAATTGCATATGGGCCAAGTCAGGAAGAAGCAAGCTTTCTGTAGTTTTGGATCGGAAGCCTGTGGTACTCCATATGTTACTAAGAAATCTTTTTCAAGGACCCTTATATGCCAGCAACATCCGAAGTGCAGCAGGTTGTCTTCTCCAATGGATTCTCTCTCTCTTTTATTTTGATATTGTTACACAGTTTTTTTCTCCTGTAAATACATGCTATTTTTTTTTCAATTGCTAATATTATTTTCCCATTTTCCATATCCTTTTCTGAGCTACCCATAAGCTAATTTTAAAAAATGGGGTATATTCTTCCGGAAATCAAAATTTAAATGAGACGCTTTGTGTCCTCTGAAAACTATTAAAACATATTTTACGTATTGTGTTACATGCAGAAAGTTTATTTACTATAATTATACAAGGATGCCTAGATGTTTAATAATGTCAACTTGAAACCAAGAGTGCTGGGTTTTACTGGGTTTTTTATTTTTTTTTTAAACCAGGTTTTCTTTCAGCAAACATTCACTGCCAGAATAGATAATATTATCAGCATTATGTTGTGGGAAGATTTCTGTGCATTTATCCAGCACATATATCCAGCCATTCCATTTCTATTGGAGAACATAGCATCTCCCAGAAAAAACTAAACTTCAAGACACAGAATACCAACCAAGTAGATTTATTCACAGCTATATATAGCATTAATCAAAATAACTGAATTAACCAATGAGAACCAAGAAAATGTGTAGCAGGCAACTTTATTTTTTACCAAACAGCCAAAAAAACAAAGCTACTCAAGGGAAAAGAAAGATTGACTGCATTAAAAAAAAAAAAACATAACGAGATCAAAGGATGGCAAAGTGTAAGTGTTTTGCTAATAAATTGCATCTGCCAATTTTTTATATTTATCTTTATATTGATTAAAAAATTTATACGGAGCAACAAAATTTTTCATACAACGCAAAAATAGTATTGTAATATTTTTTTTATTTCAACATAACTACAATTTACAAATATAAATTGTAACTGTTGCCAAACATCAAAATTTTGATCACGTGACCATGAGGATGCTGCAATGGTTGCTAAGTGTGAAAATGGTCGCTAAGTATGAAAAATGGTCATCAGTCACTTTTTCAATGCCATTGCAACTTTGGTCACTAAATGAACTGTTTGAAAGCTAAGGCTAGCTTGCATTATAATGCCTTATGCTAGCTTACATTTTCAAGAGAGAGAAGCTAAACTCCTAAACACACAAGGAATTTGTCTTTGGTGAATATGCTCTCAGTGTACATAAAGAAAAATAAAATAGAATACATTCATCAAGAATCATAAGCTACAACACTTAGTGATGGTCACTAAAGCCTGGAGGATTGTTCCCTCTGTGCTTCTTTAAAACAGTATCGTTAGAATAGAATAACAGAGTTGGAAGGCACCTTGGAGATCTTCTAGTCCAACCCCCTTCTTAGGAAGGAAACCCTACACCATTTCAGACAAACGGTTATCCAACATCTTTTAAAAAAACTTCCAGTGTTGGAACATTCACAACTTCTCTCCTTGATTAGTTTCCACCCATTGCTTCTTGTTCTGCCCTCAGGTGCTTTGGAGAATAGCTTGACTCCCTCTTCTTTGTGGCAACCCCTGAGATATTGAAACACTGCTATCATGTGTCTCCTAGTCCTTCTTTTCATTAGTGGTTCAGGCACCAGACAGGAAATCAGGAGTTTCTAGTCCCATTTTGGACATGAAAACCTGCTTGGATGAAATGAGGCCAGTCACTCTTTTTTTCCCTTCTTTCCTTCCTTCCTTCCTCCTTTCCTTCCTTCCTTTCTTCCTTCCTCCTTTCCTTCCTTCTTTTCCTTCCTTCCTTGTTTCCTTCCCTCTTTCTTTCCTTTCCTTCCTTCTTTCCTTCCTTCCCTAACTTTCTTCCCCCCCTCCCTTTCTCTGTTGTGGGGAGTTGGAAGGAGCATTAGATCTGCTCACCGCCTTAAAAGTGGGATTTTTTTAAAATGGCTTTTTTTTAAAGTGATTTCAGCTGGGATGCCTTTAGTACTCGCCCCATCCGTCCTCCCAACCTTCTTCCAAAAAGTTGATTTAAAAAGCCAGTGATCTGCGCCCGCTTCTCCAGCGTTCCTGATTCAGGGGCAGAGGTGCCTGGGCGCGCCCTGTTCCCCCCTCAAGGCTTCGCGTTAAAGCCAAAAAGGACCTCCACAGAGATGGGTCTGGGAAAGCAGGACGGGATGCTGGAGAGCAGCTTTCGCCTACAGCCTTGGGGGGAGGGGGATGTTTGCAACCCTGCCCTGCTTGGCGCCCCTCGTTGCTTGAAATGGAGTGCTCCGTTTGGGAGGGGGATGCAGGAGGTCCAAATAAGAGGTGGGCTCAGCCTCCGCTGGGATGGAGCAAGCAGAAGGAAAGGCAAGAGCGGGGGGGATGGGACTTTGCTGGCAGTTGCAAAGCAGCCTTCCCCCGATTGCCTTCCCCCACGCCTCCCAACCCTTTCAAAAGCCACCCCATCACCAGCCTCTCCCAACCGGATCCCCGCCTGCCTCCCCTCGGCTCACCAGACCAGATTGACAGCATCTTGCATGGCATGGCTGCAGAAGAGCGGAGCCCAAAAGAAGCCGGGGGGAAAAAAAACTTCCGACGGCTGAGCTGCTTAGCCCAGGACCTAGCCTCCTCCTTACCATCACTCTCCCTGCAGAAAAACAGCACGCGTCAGCGCGCGCACGTGCAAAAGGGGAGGGAGGGAAACACTGCCCTCTAAAGGCCACATCAGGAACGACACTTTAGAGAAATAAAAAAAAAATTTAACGGCGTCCTTTTTAAAATTGATTTTCTTTCTTTTGGAAAATCTGGACTTTTTCAATACGCGAAGGGACATGGGACAAATTATTAAAAATCGTGACTATCCCACCAAAATCGGGACGTCTGGTCACCTTACTTATTATCACATGTGATAGACATGTGTGAAAGCAAAGAAATATTGGACAAAAATACATGCATGGTTAGAAAAAATGTTAAAGCTGCAAATAGATTATAAACCAGAAATATTTTTGTTAGGTAAAATAATAGAAAAGTATGATAAAGGGAATTTTTATTTAATATTACATGTTTTGGCAGCTGCAAGGATTGTATTTGCAGAGTACTGGAAAAATGAGGAAACACCGACAGAAGTAATTTAAAAAATATTAGATTGTGCAGAAATGGACAGACTGACATTAAAGATAAAAGAAAAAGAAGATACAGAGTATTTTCAAACATGGGATTTGTTTTATAAATGGTTGAATAGTACAAATTAGGAGCTAGAAAAGTATCGTGTAAGCAAATTGACCCAGACAATACACTGTTCACAAAGCACTTACAATATGTATGTTAAATGAAAATGTATAAATAAACTCTTAAAAAAGGAAAATAAAAATAAAAACAATCAAATGTTTCGAACTAACCAGATTTAACTACAAATCAACCTTAACAAACAATCAGGATAGTGGAGTTTAAAGAAAGCAACACATTGTTCTTTAAGTCAATGACTTCAATGTCATTACAATGCAATTGACTACACTTGGTGGAGTGGCTTCCTAGCAAGATGGGTTGTAAGTGAATCCTACTGACATACAAGCAGTCTATAGTTCCAAGAATGCCTTTTGAAATGAAGCCTATGCTGACTACCTTTGTAATACTTCTAAGGCATGTATTTCACAAGATATAGATCACACAGAACACTTATTGAGTCACTTTTTCAAAATGCACTTTAAATGAGCATCAAGAAGTGGAGGTTGTAGTTGACATCTGAGAAGATAATATACCTGTCCTTGGAGAAGTTTATTCAAATAAACAATTTTAGGCAGAAAGAGGAAGACAGGTTACACCTGAATCACTGGAGGCAGAATTAATTGACACTTTTAGAGCTCCACCAATCTTTAAATCAGAAAATGTACTGAAGAAGTTAGAGGGTCTTATTAAAGGAGTTAGATGATCTTATCCAGATGTTAACCAAATCACATAAAATGGCTGGACCAATTTGGTTTCTATACTCTTATACAAGAGACTATAAAAGCTACATTAATATGAGCTATAATATTGGAGAGCAAAAACTGGAAGGGTAATTGTGCCTTATATGATTCCATTGTGCGTTGTATGATTATGCTGATATTTTCATTAAAGTAAGTATAAATTAACTCCAGAACATACTACTGGTCAGTAGTGAAATTCATTTTTTTTTTAGTAATGGTTCTGTAGGTGTGGTTTGACTTGGTGGATGTGGCTTGGTGGGGATGGCAGGGGAAAGATACTGTAAAATCTCCATTCCCACTGCACTCAAGGGGAAGGATACTGCAAAATCTCCATTTCCACCTCACTCTGGGGCCAGCTAGAGGTGGCATTTGCTGGTTATCCGAACTACTCAAAATTTCCACTACCGGTTCTCTGAACTACTCAAAATTTCCACTACTGGTTTTGCAGAATCTGTCAGAACTTGCTGGATTTCACCCCTGCTACTGGTTCTTTTGTTATTAATTATATTGAGCAAATCCTAAAATCCATTAATTCTTCTTCTAAAATTTTATCTTAACTTTGAGTTCTATAACTGCTTTTAGTCATGGGCATCAGTTGTCTCTTTTTAAGTTATGTGCTTCAGTTCAGTCATGTGCAGTGAGGTTTATGGCTGGTGAGGCACTGACACAGTGGTGGGTTTCAAATTTTTTTAGACTTGTGGACTTCAATTCCCAGAATTCCACAGCCAGGCATGCTCAGTTCCGATTTAAAGTGACAGCATTTGTTGGAAGGCTGGGGTTAGTTGCCAGCACGAATGGCTGCTTAAACGGAGAGCTCCATGAAGAGCAGCTAGATCTGGCGTCCGGAGGGGTTTCTGGAAAGATTTTGGTAAACCGAAGGTTTCGTGTAGGGAAGACTGAAGAGAAGGTTGGTTTGGCACGACCATTGGATGGCAGTTCATGGTCTGCGCTTGAAATCTCCTTCATAACCCCGGGCGTGAAAGAGGGTGATCTGTAAAGGCCATCCCAGAATGCTGACAGCAGTTCAAAGTAAGCGAGGCTTTATTACAGAGAAGCTGCTGGAGTCACAAGTGGCTTAACAGTTCCTGATCTTGGTGGAAGGTATTTTTATTCCAAAACAGCTCAAGAGATTAAGGGCTCAAAGAAGGAGTGGGGTGGTTGTTTCTTTTCTATTCCCCCCTCATTATAGCGGCGAGAGGAATATGCTGAGTGAAGGCTGGAGACTATTCTTTTTTTTTCTCTGAACTGTCTGAGGAGCTGAATCTAAACTTAATTAGTTAACACAACAAAGGCCAGCTGTAAATAACTCTGATTACATGGATGCCTTCAGGGGAAATGAGTTAACTATTCAAGGTTTGAAGAAGAAAAAAGAAAGCTGACTCATGGCAGTATATTTTGCCACATCTGTTTCTTGTTTGTCTGTATCTGGTTAGCTTGTGGAAGAGTGACATCCATTGGCGAAATCTGGAATTTTCCCCCTATGGTATACCTTAAGAAAAAACAGATCTTTTGGTGACTATACCCCTTGGATAACAAGAGAGCTGATCACTGGAGAATATTGAGGTTAATCTTTGGACATTACTAAAAGAAACAACCGGAGAGAGAGAAAGAAGATTTACTGGACCAAGGGCACCCAGAACATTTTCATATAATTATTTAACTCAGGAGGGTCTCATGTAAGGTTGAACTTAAAGAATAGGAATTAATGTTATAATATTACTAGCAAAGGAATATATTATTATTGTCATTGGTATTGCTATAAGATTATTAATTCCAACAACTTTGGATATTATTGGCATTAGTATTGATTAACTAAGGATATTGTTTGATTACAATATAATCAATAACTATAAGCAATTTACTCTTAGATTTTACTCTTAGGTTAATAGAATAGATTAATAGATTAATAGAAATATAGGAATATTATAAGTGTGATATATACATATATATGTGTGTGTGTGTGTATGTGTAAGTGTATGTGTATATGTATGTGTATATGTATATGTATAAATTGATAAGTCTCTCTCATTCTTTCTATCCTATGATAGTTGTTTTCATATAATATATGAATCTATAGATATATAGAGTATATCACCCCTTAATACTACTTAAAATTGATAATTGAGTAGTGGAAGAGGGAAGAGGGAAGGGAAAGGGAGGAGAGGGAGAGGAAAGAAGGAAGGAAAGAAGGAAGGAAGAAGAAGAAGGAAGGAAGGAAGGAAGGAAGGAAGGAAGGAAGGAAGGAAGGAAGGAAGGAAGGAAGGAAGGAAGGAAGGACTGGAGAAAGTTACGAGGGAGAGAAGAAAGTGGGAGTTCTGGAAAATAACTAAATTAGGGATCCAATTCTTCCAAAAAAATGACAAGTGCTACAAATCTAACAAAAATTGGCACGGGGAGGAAGCCAGCATCCCAGCCATCTCTAGTGGCAGCCCGCCCTTCAAACCAAAGATCTTTGGAGGATATGCTCCAGAGAGAAAGATCCAATTCAACTAAGGAGCTTCAGATGATATTACAGGCTATGCAGGAGGTAATAGCTAAAAATCACGAAGAAATAAAAAAGGATATTAGAGAAATAAGAAATGATACTGGAGAACTAAAGGAGAGGATGCAGAAGATGGATGATAAATTTGAGAAGTTCCAGGAACAGATCAATAAACACGAACAAACAATAAATGTAATAGAATGAAGGTTGAAGAATGAGGGGGGAAAATGGAACAGCTGAGTTCTAGGCTGATCCAGGCAAACAAAGAACTTGAGTTAACAGTCCTTACATTACAATTGGAGAAAGCAGCCCAATTTCTACGGTTCCAGAACGTAAAGAAAGAAAAAGGCAAGGATTTACCAGACACAATCGAAGACCTTATGGCAAAGGCTTTGGAAATAAAAAAGGATGATATGGCAAGTGAGATTGATGAGACATATAGAATACAGACAAACTACACAAAAAAGAACAATCTACCGACAGAAGTCCATGTAAAGTTTGTTAAAAAATCAATATGCGATGAGGTGCTAAATAGAACAAGATCCGACCCGATAATACACAATCAATGACAACTAACAGTCCTAAAACAGGTACCGAGGAGAATTAGAGAACTAAGAAGGCCCTATCAATTTTTAACATCTGTCCTGAATAAATATGAAATTAACTTCAGATGGCTGATGCCAGAGGGCATACTGGTAACTTGGAGAGATAGAAGATTTAAAATAGACACGGTGGAACAAGCGGAAGATTTCTACAACAATTTTGTTGGGCAGGAGGATGAGGAAGACAAAGGAGAACAGTCGGGAGCAAGGATGCAAGGACTCAGGGCCCAGATAAGAAGAGACAAGGAACTAGTGGAGACAAGAAAGGAGAAAGAAGTTGTTTTAGACAAAAAAGGAGAAGAACCAAAGGAAGTGAAAGAGATAAGGGCAACAAGAAGCACACGACCTAAATACACATAGAATTATGTCGGCAGAAATCAAGATTCTATCATTGAATATCAATGGTCTTACCCCAGAAAAGGAAAACAATATTTAATAAACTAAAACATTTGAATTATGATATAATTGCAATGCAAGAGGTCCATATAACTAAACAACAGATCCAGATCTTAGAATATCCTAGATTAGGTAAACTTTACATGGCATTAGCTGATCAAAAGAAAAGAGGAATAGCACTATTTGTTAAAGACACAATCCAGACTAAACTAATTTATCATGATGAGGAAGGGAGAATATTAATTGTAGAAATAATGTTAAACCAAAAAAGGTGTCACTGGTTGTAATATATGCACCTAATGAAGGTCAGGAAAATTTTTATTATAGACTATATAGCATTATTCGAGAGATGGGAAATGAAAACGTCTGTTTATTGGGTGATTTCAATGCTATAGTTGACCAGAAATGGGACTATAAAAGTGGAAAGAAAAGAAAAGGAACTAGGAGAATTTTGCCAAGGTCATTCTTCCAAATGGCTGAAGAACTTAATATTTATGATGTATGGCGAGAAAGATGTCCAGAGGGAAAGTAATATACCTTCTACTTGAATAGACATGAATCCTGGTCAAGGGTAGATATGGTGTGGATGTCGATGGAGTTAATTTTGGAAGTGAGCGAGATAGACATAGAACCCAATCTATGGGCCGATCACAATCCCATGAGGATTATATGGAAAAAATAAAAGGGTAGTTATTGTTGGTTACACAATAGAACAATACTAAAGGATCAGGAATATATTAAAAGAGTTAACCAAGAATTAAGATTTTTCTTCAAAGAAAACTGGCCAGGAGACAAATCCATACAAAACTTATGGAATACAACTAAGGCAATTCACAATTCGCAATTTAATAAGTTTATATGCCGACCAATCCCGAAGGACTCCGGGCGGCTTACAAATACGAAATGAAATAAAATAACACATAGGGTGAAAGAACAAAAACAGTTTAAAAAACACAACATACATTTGGCTTATCTGGGGTTTGGACCTGATTTAAAATCAGCAACCCCAGGCCTGTCGGAACAGCCAGGTTTTGGTGGCTTTTTGGAAGGCCACGAGAGTGGGGTGGGTCCAGATCTCTGCTGGTAACTCGTTCCACAGAGCTGGAGCAGCTACAGAAAAGGATCTCCCCCGAGTGGTTGCCAGCCGGTATTGTCTGGTCGGAGGAGGCCTAGCCTGTGGGTTCTAATCGGACGTTGGGAGGTGTGTAGCAGGAGACGGTCTCTCAGAAATCCAGGTCCAATGCCATGTAGGGCTTTACCAGCACTTTGTAGCGCGTCCAGAGACCAATAGGGAGCCAGTGCAGCTCGCAGAAGATAGGTGTAACATGGGTGTACTGAGGTACACCCGATATCGCTCGCGCGGTTGCATTCTGGACTAGTTGCAGTCTCCAAACACTTTTCAATGGCAACCCCATGTAGAGTGCATTGCAGTAATCGAGCCTTGAGGTGACGAAGGCATGAGTGACCATTTGAAGTGCCTCCCGGTCCAGATAGGGCCACAACTGGTGCACCAGGAGAACCTGGGCAAAAGCCCCCCTGGTCACAGCCGATAATGGTGTTCTAAAGTCAGCTGCAGATCCAGGAGGACACCCAAGTTGCAGACCCTCTCTGAGGGGTGCAAACTTTCACCCCCCAGGCTAATCGATGGAAAATCTGGACTGTCCAGATTTATAAGAGGGGTGACAATATCGGCCACAGCTAGGAAGAAAAAAATTGAGAATCAAAAAATAAGAGAGTTGAAAGAAAGGTATAGAAATTTAGAGAGTGAACTTCAAAAGAAACCACAAAATAGAAGTATAAAAGGAAGTATGGAATTGATCAAACATGAATTGGCTATATTTGAAAAAGCAAAATTGGCACAGTCTATAAAAAAAGCAAAACAAAATTTCTTTGAGAATGCAAATAAGCGGTGGCGGTGGCTATCCTATAGGTTGAAGAAGCAGAAGCAAGAGAATTAGATCAATAAATTACAAGATGAAAAAGGCGACATCTGCTATCAACTAGGGGAAAAGAAAAGGATTACCCAAGAGTTCTATGAACAATTATATAGAGAAAACCGAGACTATGCAAAGGAAGGAATACTACAATATCTGGAAAAGTCAGATCTGCCAAAGATACCAGAGGTAATAAAGGATATGCTCAATGAGGACATTAAAACATCAGAGATAACTGAGGCCATACAAATACAAAAGAATAATAAAGCTGCAGGGCCAGATGGGCTGCCAGTGGAAATATATAAAGAATTCCAGGATATGCTTGTTCCAATGCTGTTGGAAGTTTATAATGCTGTGTTGAAAGAGGCGAAGACACCGCTATCATGGACGGAGGCTAATGTTGTATTATTACCTAAGGCTAACGCAGACCAGATGTTTATACAAAATTACAGACCAATCTCACTGCTAAATGCAGATTACAAAATTTTTGCTTTAATAATAGCAGAACAGTTGAAAAAATTCCTTACATCATTCATCCATACAGATCAAAACGGATTCCTCCCCAGAAGACAAATTAAAAACAATATGAGAATTATGCTGAACATTCTTGAATATTATGAAGTGCATAATGTAAAACAGGTTGCACTATTTTTTCTCGATGCCCAAAAGGCATTTGATAATGTGAACTGGGAATTTTTGCATCAACAATTAGAATACATGGAATTTGGGGATAAATTTATAAACATGACCAGAGCAATATATACAAATCAAAAAGCCAAAGTAATAATTAATGGTGAATTAACGCAAAGTATAGCAATCCAGAAAGGTACAAGACAAGGTTGTCCCCTATGCCCCCTGCTGTTTATATTAACCTTAGAAGTATTAGGCAGGAATGTACATAAAGAGGAAGAGATAAAGGGACTAGAAATCAAAAAGGAACAATTTAAGTTACAGGTCTTTGCGGACAATCTAGTGTTTGTGTTAGAGGATCCTATAAAGTTTGGTATGAAACTCATTGAGGAATTGACAGAGTATGGGAAAATAGTGGGTTTAAAGATAAATATGACAAAGACTAAAATGCTGGTTAAAAATATGACATCAAAAGCGAAAGAGGAGTTAATGAAGAAATTGGGTATCCAAACTGTCAAAAAAGTCAAATATTTTGGTATACATTTATTTGCGAGGTGTGTGACCATCAAAGAAGATAACTATACTAATTTGATCAATAAAACTAAGAAAGACTGATGGGTAGGATTGCAGTTATAAAAATGAATGTATTACCAAAATTTCTTTTCCTATTTCAGAATGACCCATTAAATTAGAAAAAGGTGTTTTTAAGGATTTGAATCAACTGGTTTCGAAATTTATTTGGCAGGGAAGAAAACCAAGAATAAAACTCAAGGCTATGCAAGACACTAAGAAAAAAGGAGGATTTGGCATACCAGATTGGGAACTTTATTATACTGAAGCCACTCTAACATGGCTAAGAGAATGGATAATGCTGAGAAATAAAAGATTACTTAAATTGGAAGGTCATGACCTCCAAGTAGGATGGCATGCCTTCCTTTGGTATGAAAAAGGATCTGCACACAAATATTTCAGTAGACATTAGATCAGACAGTCCCTGTTACTAATATATGGAACAAAATTAAACATGAACACTATACTAAAATACCCGTTTGGCTATCTACAATGGAAGCATACATACACCCAAATTTAATTAATATGGAAAATATAGTTACATATAAAGAGTTATTGAACAGATGGGGAGATCAAAACTAGATCAGAATTGACATCATAAGGGGTACAAGTAGATTGGTGGTCTTATTTACAGATACAATCAAGGTTTGCACAGGATAGGAAGAAGGAAGGTATTGCCAAAGATTACACAATATTAGATAAACTTTTGATACAGACAGAAAACAGGCTGATCAAAGTGTTGTATAGATTCTTGTTGAAATATAAGCTAGAGGAGGAACATGTCAAAGAAACTATGGTCGCCTGGACGAAAAATTTTGGTTATAATGTGGAATTGGCTAAGTGGTAAAAACTTTGGATACTGAATCAGAAACTAACAATGGGTACGGAGTATAACGAAAATCTGTATAAGATGTTCTACAGATGGCATCTCCCCCCAGCACGGCTTTCCAAAATGTTTAAAAATCTGGCCCCAAATTGCTGGAAGTGTAAAAAAACACCAGGCACTTTCTATCATATGTGGTGGACGTGCAATGGGGCAAAAAATATTGGAAAATGATTCAATCATGGTTAGAACAAATGGTGGGAGACCAAATTATGTTTAAACCAGAAATTTTTCTTCTAGGTATAATACCGGAGGGATTTAAGAAAGATACACTTTATTTATTTATACATATACTAACTGTGGCGTGCATAACCTATGCACAATATTGGAAAAAAGAAACTACACCATCAGAGCTAGATATAATCAGAAAAATATTGTCCTGTGCGGAAGCAGATAGGCTCACTCTTGAACTTAAAAATAAAGGGGAATCAGAATATTTTGAAGTCTGGAACAGATTTTATGATTGGTATAAGACAAGGTGACAAGACTGGACCAAAGTGTATATATTGTGATTGGACAGAAGGATAGACAATGTATTAAGTAGGCTAATTGTTAATGGTTGAAACTAGCTGTATATAATGTGAATGTATGGTCATGTCGACTTCGCGGTATTGCATTGTTTTAAATATAAAAATAATAAAAATATATTTTTAAAAAAAGCAACAGCATTTGTTTTTCTCCTTTGCGAAAAAGTTTCCTTCATTCTTTTTCTTCTCCCTCCCCCTCCTTCCTCCCTCTCTCCCTCCCTTCCCCCTCTCTCAAACAGACACACGCACACAGAGAAGTTGGATTATCTCTCATATCCCCTTCCTTCTCTCACTCTCTCTCTCTCTCAAACAAACACAAACACAAATGGCTTGAAAGCAGCTCCTCTGCCATACCCCCCCATTCCCCTGCTGCCTTCCCCAAACACAATAAAGCCCACCCACCCATTCACCTCCTGCTTGCAGGCTGGGGTGAGAGAAGAGGCAGAGAAGCCGGAGGGGAGCCGATCCGAGCCTTTGATTGCAGGCGGAGCCACGTTACCTTTTCACACTTGTAATCAGTGAAGCTGGGCTTATATAGTTTTATCCAGCTCTGTGTGTGTGTGTGTGTGTGTGTGTGTGTGCGCGCGCGCGCGCTTTAAAAGGCAGTGTGGCTCTGCCTGCAATCAAACTACATTTGGGGAGGGATCTACACTTGAGGATGAAGTTTGAATTCCTCCCCCTTCGTCCAACCCACACGTACCTTTTCCAGCTGTTTCAGAGAGGATTTCAACTCTTCTCTTGCCTGTCATCATGAAAAGAAAAAAAATGTAAAAGGAAAAAGGCAAGAGCTGAGGTTAGGCTGAGCTAGTTGCTGCCAGAGTCAACGTGGATGACTCTGCTTAACTATTTTAAAAAGCCTTTTAAAAAGCACCCTCTACAGGAGGGGGCAGGAGAACGAAGTGCCTCATCTACGCCAGGAATTTTTAGGCTTTTAATCCTTGCTTAACTCTGATCGAAGTGATCATAAAACACCTAAAGTCAGACTAGATGAGGCACATCATTCTCCTGCCTCCTCCTGTAAAGCGCGCTTTTTAGAGGCTTTTTTAAACAGTTAAGCACTAAGCAGAGTCATCCATGGTGACTCTGGCAGCAACTAGCTCAGCCTTACCTCAGCTCTTGCCTTTTTCCTTTTACATTTTTTTTCTTTTCATGATGACAGTGGTGAGGCTCTGTCTCCCCTGCCTCCCTTGACTGCACGTCCCTGCTTCAGTTCATATTTGGCTTTTAGTTCAGATCAAAGACTGATTCAGGACTTATTTAGTCTCCAAGATCATACAATCTGATGTAGTATTAGATCAGGATCCCCAATGTATTTTGTCTCTTTTCTCCAGGACCATTTTCTTAAATTATTTTGTTCTTGATAAGTAAAATGGTCCATTATATTGGCTTCATGCAAAAAGAAGGGTTAAAACCCTGACAATTGTTGAATATAACCTTGCTAGGTTATTTCCCCCCACTTTTGGTGTTTTGCACCAAATTTTATTCCAATAGGCATTCTAATGATGCCTATCACACTGGGTTTTGTAACCAAGTCTGTGATGGTTTTATTACCAGTACGACTTTTCTTACCAATAATTGCATGTGGTTTTGCAGTAATTTAATAATAATTGATCCTCAATTTAATTTCTGTTGTGAGAATCTGCTGTGGTAAAAATAATGTCCGATAGCTATTTTGTACAACCAGCTTGACACTTTTTATACATTAGTTTCAAAATCACTATTTTAATTTCCCCCATCTCTATATTTTAGTATCTCTTTTGTAGAGATTAGACATAGTATGCTTGCCCAAGTAGTAGAGAATATCTATAGCTATCAAGTTGTTTCAGTCTGCTGTAATGTATTTGTCAGTTTCCAAGTAATGTATCCCTTGCAAATCGAACTCTGAGGCATTTTCTTTCCTCAAAGAACACATTTATTTAGATATACCATCTTGTCATGAACTAATGACAAGCCAGTACTAAAGTTTCCAGGATTTTCACCCCACTATAAATAATGGTTTCTTATTTTTTTTAAAAAAATATGTCACATTGTCCAACAGGGATGAGAGTTGGTGGCTTGGCTACTTCACTCCTCCTCCTTCAGTCAGTCAGCCATTGGAATGTAGCTTACTCATCAGCCAACTATTTTGTTTTGGCTGAAGACTCCAGCCACCTCATTTCTCCCCCCTTCCATTCCCAACTGTTTCAAACTGAATTCATGTTAGCATAACCCAGAGTACAAACAATCCCACAATCTGATCAAATTCAGGCTTGACAGGCTGCCCCCTCCCCACAACAGAAGGGACATTTCTACAAGAGACAAAGCACAATGGGATTAGTCAATGCCACTAACTCGCTCTGCCTCCACCTGGAGGGCCCGTTAGTTTCTGAGGATACTTGGCATGAAACTGCTTCACCAACCTGTCTGCATTTACCTTTCAACTCTTTACCCAGGTTGCCTCAGAAAGTGGGTACCCCTTCAATACATTAAGTACTCCAATTGACCACTATGCACTTTTGAGTCTAAAATCCTCTTTATCTCATAATGAGTCTGACCCTTGATTGCCGTAGGCTTAAGGGAAGCCCTATCAACAGGTCAGACTTGTGAACTCACGGCTGGTTTCAATAGATTACTGTGGATCACTGGGTGTACCTTTCCCAGCAGCCAGTGGAGTTGAAGTTGTACCATGACAGGGTTGATCACTTTCATGATAGGGAACAGTCCTACCAACTTAGGCCCAAGCTTTTTAGAGGCTAATTTTAATCTCAGATATTTTAAAGATGTACACCCTATCCCCCACCCTAAACTCCTGCTGGGCAGAGCAGTGCTTGTCAACCTGTTTTTTATAAGCCTTTGCGGTCTCACTTAGGACCTGCTTTGTATTCTCCCATGCCTTCCTCAGCAACTCCATCCACTCTGCTAGTGCCTCTCTAGGGAGCTCTGACATGGGGACAAATCCTATACCACTGGTCACATGGAAAGGGATCAGACCAGTGCTACCATGTACTGCACTGTTGTACACTACCTCACAAATGGCAGCAACTCTGCCCAGTTTGATTGCTGATAGTTGACGTAACACCTCACATATTGTTTCGCCATGGCATTAGTCCATTCTGTGGCCCCATTGGTGTTTAGATGAAATGCTGAGCTAAGCCCCTACAAGGTGCCAATGGCCCTCATGAATTCTCTTCAGAACTTCATGGTGAATTGAACCCCCACATTGGAGATAATCTTACAAGAAACCTCATGCAACCTATAAATATGCTTTATAAATAGGTTAGACAACTTCCACACCGATCAGAGCCCTTGACAGGCTACAAGGTGGACCTATTTGGAGAACAGGTCTACAACGGTCCAAATGACTGTGATCACTCCACTCTCGGGGAGCTCGACAATGAAATCCATAGCTGTCTCCTCCCAGGGTCACTATGGATTTGTCACCTGCTGGAGTAATCCTGGGAGGTCTCCTGACCTCTTTTTCATTGTCACGCAAGTAACACAGCTTTTCACATACTCCTCAATGTCCTTCTTCATCTTCAGATACCAAAATTGCCTCCTGGCCAGGTGCATGGTTTTCAAGTAGCCAAAGTGACCTGCCTGTTTGGAGTTGTGACTCTGGTGGAGGACTTGGAGTTGCAAGCTACTGGGCACATACAACCTAGATCCCTTCCAGCCTAGTCCATCCTTATGGGTTAGTATTCCCCAGTTGTCCTTGTACTACGGGTCATCCCCCCATCTACGGCCCTCCTTAGGGTAGCCTGACCCCGGGTTAATGCTTGTGATGCAGGATGAGAGGAGGGGATCATTGCATGAATCATTTCTTCAGGCTTACTGTGGTACTGTGGCTTGGGTGACAAAGCATCAGTCAAAAGGTTCTTTCCCCCTGGGATGTATTTCAGTTCAAATTTGATTCTTTTGAAGTATTGCACCCAAAGGACTTGTTTTGGGGAAAGTTTGTGGGGTGTCTTTAGTGCCTCTAGGCTGCTGGCTGGTGGGGAGGAAGTGTAGGTGAGAGGAAAGAGGCTCTCCTCTCATAGGATGGTGCGGTCCTCTCTTCCCCGGGCTTTGACTTGTTTGTTGCCTGCTGTCCTGGGCTTTGGCTGAAGACTCCAGCCACCTCATTAAGGATCAGATTCTCAGTAAACCAAGTCTCATTGTCACAGTTTGAAAAACTGCTTCATAGTATTTATGGTAGCTCATTTCTGGATCTTTAAGACTTGGAACAACCAGAAGAAGTGTAATAGAAGGAGGAAATTGCCAATTCAAACTTGTCCTTGTGCTTATGGCTTTAAATAGGTTGATTGGTGAACTAGAATATGTCACGGTTTTTCAGGAAGGATGTCCCCAAGTTTATTGTACACAATCAGGACTTCAGCCAGTAATACTTTTTCTTCAAGGTGAATGTTACATTCAACAAAAATGTGGAGAGAAAACAAGACAAGAACATTTCAGACTTACAGCATAAAGTTTCATGCAATTACTGATGACTGTGTGCTTTGCGGTAAGGTCATAATAATGTGGGTAACAAAGTCTACACACCCCTGTTAAAATGCCAGCTTTTTGAGATGTAAAAAATCAGATCAAGAAAATTTCTTTCAGAATTTTTCCCCATTTTTAATATAACAGATACGTTATACAGCTCAATTGAAAAAAACCTGAAATCTTTTCAGGGGGGAAATAAAATAAAATAAGTATACAATCCTTAAATTAATACTTTATTGAAGCACCTTTTGATTTTATGACAGTGTTCAATTGTTTGGGGTAGGAGCCTATCAGCATGGCACACCTTGCCTTGGGAATCTTTTCCTTCCTTCCTAAGGTGACCAGATTTTCAGATTGGAAAAGGGGGGGGGGGGGCTTGATTAAAAAAAATTTTTTTGTCAAAAGGTCACCCCAGGATACTGAAACCAGCATAAATACAAATCTGTTGCCAAACAAAATTTGGATCACGTGACCATGAGGATGCTGCAACGGTCGCTAAGTGTGAAAAATGGTCACAACGGTCGCTAAGTGTGAAAAATGGTCATCAGTCACTTTTTTCAATGCCATTGTAACTTTGGTCACTAAATGTTTTCCCCCTCCTCGAGACTCCTCACTTCTTTCTTCATTCCTCTTGCTTATCTACCTTCACCTTATCTGTCTTCTGCTCTTTCCCTCTCTTCCTTCCTTTCTCCTTCCATCCTCTCTTCTTTCCTCACTCACTCCGTTCCTCCTTTTTTCTCTTCCTTCCTCCTTCCCTTCTTTCAGCTTCATTTCTTTTGCCTATCTACCTTCTCTGTCTTTCTGCTCTTTCCATTTCTCTCTTCCTCTTCGCTTCTGTTCCTTCCTCCTTCCCTCCTTTCCTATTTCTTCCTTCTTCCTTCTTTCTGCCTATCTACCTTCACCTTCTCTGTCTTTCTGTTCTTTCCCTGTCTTCCCCTTTCCTCCCTCCCTCCCTTCTTTCCTTTCTAGTTCCATCTTTTCTTCTTTCCTCTCTCCCTCTTTTTCTTTTTTCCTTCCTTCCTCCTTCCTCTTGCCTATCAACTTTTTTTATTTTTTTTTGTTACATAGACGACACATACCCACAACAATAAAAATAAAACAAAACAAAAAGAAAAAAACCCATCATCACATATAGCATGTCATTTGGTTACAAGTGTTTTAACATTTATCCTTATACATTTATTATTTCATTTAATAGGTTATAATATACAGTTTGGGTTGCTTTGTTTACCATCCCTTCCTCCTGTTATAACACCACCTTATTTTCCCTTTCTTTTCTCCCTTCCTCCCTTCTCTACTTTCTTCCTTCCTGCTCTCCTTTCCCTTCCTTCTTCCTGTACCTTTCTCCTACTCCTGCTCTTCCTCATCCCCTTCCTACCCTCTCTCCTCCTCTTTCTCTCCTTTCCATCCTCCTCTCCTTACCTCTTTCTTTTCACCCTCTCTCCCTTCTCTACTTTCTTCCTTCCTCCTCTCCTTCCCCTTCCTTCTTCCCTTACCTCTCCTTTGCTCCTGCTCTTCCTCTTTCCCTTCCTACCCTCTCTCCTTCCTTTTCTCTCCCTTCCATCCTCCTTTCCTTTCCCTTTCCTTTCTCCCTCCCTCCCTTCTCTACTTTCCTCCTTCCTCCTCTCCTTGCCCTTCCTTCTTCCCTTACCTTTCTCCTACTCCTGCTCTTCCTCTTCCCCTTTCTACCCTCTCTCCCCCTCTTTCTCTCCTTTCCATCCTCCTCTCCTTACCTCTTTCTTTTCACCCTCCCTCCCTTCTCTACTTTCCTCCTTCTTCCTCTCCTTCCCCTTCCTTCTTCCCTTACCTTTCTCCTACTCCTGCTCTTCCTCTTCCCCTTTCTACCCTCTCTCCCCCTCTTTCTCTCCTTTCCATCCTCCTCTCATTACCTCTTTCTTCTTTCCCCCATCTTCCTTTCATTCTCTCCTCCTTTCTCCCTTTCTCCCAACTCCCTTTCTGGGAGTTGAAGTCCACACACTTTCAAGTCTCCAAGGTGGAGAAAGATTGATCTATCTAATTAATATAATTATTTCTCCCTCTCTTTTTCACTCTCTCTCCAGCGCACACATGCAAATGCATAGGGCAGCCCACCTCACACACAGGTAACTCCGGGCGGCTTACGGGAAGAGGACAGCCGACCACTCACCCACGCGGGGGGGGCAGGATTTCGCCAAGAAAAGTTAACTTTCCTGCGAAAGGGGCCGGCAGCCTCTCAGCTCTTCCCGGCCGGGGAGACCTCCCCCCACTTCCACTCCTGCGACCCGCCTCCTGCCTCCTCGGAGCTTCAAGCAAGCTAACTGGGAAGGCCGGGGAAGAAGAAGAAGCGGCGGCGCGAGGTCAGCGGTCCTTGGGGGCGCGGCAGAAGCCCTGCGAAAGTGCCCCTTCCCCAGCCCGGCTGCCGTTTCTGCTACTGAGGGCGGAAGGGGAGGAGGAGGAGGAGAAAGATAAAGTGAAGGCACGATCTGAGGCGGGAAAGGTGCGCTTTGACAGTGAGGATTTCATAGTCTCCTTCCCCTGGAGTGGGGAGGAATTGGGGGATTTCATAGTATCCTTCCCCTGGAGTGGGGAGGGAATGTGGATTTCATAGTATCCTTCCCCTGGAGTGGGGAGGAATTGGGGGATTTCATAGTATCCTACCCCTGGAGTGGGGAGGAAATGTAGATTTCATAGTATCCTTCCCCTGGAGTGGGGAGGGAATGTGGATTTCATAGTATCCTTCCCCTGGAGTGGGGAGGATTTGGGGGATTTCATAGTATCCTTCCCCTGGAGTGGGGAGGGAATGTGGATTTCATAGTATCCTTCCCCTGGAGTGGGGAGGGAATGTGGATTTCATAGTATCCTTCCCCTGGAGTGGGGAGGATTTGGGGGATTTCATAGTATCCTTCCCCTGGAGTGGGGAGGGAATGTGGATTTCATAGTATCCTTCCCCTGGAGTGGGGAGGATTTGGGGGATTTCATAGTATCCTTCCCCTGGGGAGGAAATGTAGATTTCATAGTATCCTTCCCCTGGAGTGGGGAGGATTTGGGGGATTTCATAGTATCCTTCCCCTGGAGTGGGGAAGAATTGGGGATTTCATAGTATCCTTCCCCTGGAGTGGGGAGGAAATGTAGAAGCTCCTGCTCTCCCCGCAAAAGGTAGGCTTGCCGCTGCCTCTCTCTATTCCCTTTGCCCGCTGTCAGTTAAGAAGAAAGCCCACGGTGGGGAAGCTGCTTGTTTGTGTGCCTAGGATTCTTTGAGGTGTGTGTGTGTAATTGTCTCCAGCTGAAGGAGCGGAAGCGGGAGGAACGAAGCTCGGAGAAGCCAGGGAAAAGATGCAACCCCCCCCCAAACTTCTCGCATGGGTTGCAGATCCCTTATAGGGGGAGGGGAGGGGAAGAGGCTCTGCGGGTGTGGGAGGGGAGGAAAATGGGTGACGCTGCAGAGGTAAAGGAGATGAAGAAGACCTTCATTGTGCCAGCCATCAAACCCTTCGGATCACTACGATTTCGCCGCCGCCAGTTGCAAGGAGTGGGAAGGAGAGGAAGGAAGGAGGGAGGGGGGGAAAAGAAGAAGGGATCTACATGGCTCGTCGGGCCGACGTGGAAGGCAAGCGGCAAGCCAGCCCTTCAAACTCATGCCGGCACTTTAGCGTGCCCCTCGGCCGCCATTCAGCGAAAGATGTTTCGCTGAATGGCGGGCGAGTTCTAAACTACCAGCATGACTTTGAAAGGGCTGGATTGCCTTCCGCACGGGCCGACGTGGAAGGCAAGTGGCAAGCCAGCCCTTCAAACTCATGCCGGCACTTTAGCATACCCCTCGGCTGCCATTCAGCGAAAGATGTTTCGCTGAATGGCGGGCGAGTTCTAAACTGCCAGCATGACTTTGAAAGGGCTGGATTGCCTTCCGCGTGGGCCGATGTGGAAGGCAAGCGGCAAGCCAGCCCTTCAAACTCATGCCGGCACTTTAGCGTGCCCCTCGGCCGCCATTCAGCGAAAGATGTTTCGCTGAATGGCGGGCGAGTTCTAAACTGCCAGCATGACTTTGAAAGGGCTGGATTGCCTTCCGCGCAGGCCGACGTGGAAGGCAAGCGGCAAGCCAGCCCTTCAAACTCATGCCGGCACTTTAGCGTGCCCCTCGGCCACCATTCAGCGAAAGATGTTTCGCTGAATGGCGGGCGAGTTCTAAACTACCAGCATGACTTTGAAAGGGCTGGATTGCCTTCTGCACGGGCCGACGTGGAAGGCAAGCGGCAAGCCAGCCCTTCAAACTCATGCCGGCACTTTAGTGTGCCCCTCGGCCGCCATTCAGCGAAAGATGTTTCGCTGAATGGCGGGCGAGTTCTAAACTGCCAGCATGACTTTGAAAGGGCTGGATTGCCTTCCGCGCAGGCCGACGTGGAAGGCAAGCAGCAAGCCAGCCCTTCAAACTCATGCCGGCACTTTAGCGTACCCCTCGGCCGCCATTCAGCGAAAGATGTTTCGCTGAATGGCGGGCGAGTTCTAAACTGCCAGCATGACTTTGAAAGGGCTGGATTGCCTTCCGCGCGGGCCGACGTGGAAGGCAAGCGGCAAGCCAGCCCTTCAAACTCATGCCGGCACTTTAGCATGCCCCTCGGCCGCCATTCAGTGAAAGATGTTTCGCTGAATGGCGGGCGAGTTCTAAACTGCCAGCATGACTTTGAAAGGGCTGGATTGCCTTCCGCGCGGGCCGACGTGGAAGGCAAGTGGCAAGCCAACACTTCAAAGTCATGCCGGCAGGCAGGGCTGGAGCGAGCGAGCAAGCGTGCTCCGTCCCGGTGGGTGCATGAGCGGAGCACTTTTCCAGCGCTCCTGTGCCTGGAGAGCTCCCTCTGCATATGAGCCCGGGATCCGCCGTTTGCGCTCCCTTGCTCTGCCTCGCCACCCACCTTCCCTATCTAGGGACTCCTCCAGCAGAAATAGCAGAGTCGCGTCGAGCGCCGCTCTGCCTTTCTCTGCGCTCTTCCCGCCCGGACGCCCAGAGCCTCCCAGCCCGCCCGGCCCGGGTGAGTCAGCTGCAGTGCAGCAGGCGGCGATCCCGCCACCCCCCCCCCCGCTCACTTGCCCCGCCCGTCACTTACTCTGAGTTCGGAGAAGAAGCGGCGGCCCCAGGTGGCACTTTTCGCAGAGGTTTTCCCACAGCTTGTCCGGAAGTGGAGCTGGAAAGGCGAGCTCACTCCCCGCTCACTCACTACGCTACCCCACCCATGCGAGCGGCAACGGATGGGCGGGGGACTCATGCGCCGTGCTAAGCGGACTCCAGCCAATCAGTGAGCTGGCTGGGATGGAAAACTTTAAGCACGCCGTGTTTTCCATCCCAGCCAGCTCACTGATTGGCTGGAGTCCAGGCCAATCAGTGAGCGGCAGGCTGGGCTGGCTTAGATTTTTAGTGTAGAATAGAATAGATGGGGGAAAGGAATGAGCGAGCTAGCGGCAGCTGATGATGGGCGGGAGAGCCAGCGAGCGCCGAAATAAAGCAGGGGTTTTTGAGAAGCGGGCGGGACGCGGGAAAAATGATGAAAAATCGGGCCTGTCCCACCAAATCCGGGACGTCTGGTCACCCTATTCCTTCCTTCCTTCCTTCCTTCCTTCCTTCCTTCCTTCCTTCCTTCCTTCCTTCCTTCCTTCCTTCCTTCCTTCCTTCCTTCCTTCCTTCCTTCCTTCCTTCCTTGCAAAAGCACTCTAAATCTGTCAGATTGCAAGGCATCCCCTGTGCATAAACCTTGTCAGATCACCCCACAATTTTCAATTGGATTCAGATCTGGACTCTGGTTGCCATTCCAAAACTTGGATCTTCTTATAGTGAAGCCATTCTTTTGTTGATTTGGAGGCATGCTTTGGGTCATTGTTTTGTTGAAAGTGAAATTCATCTTCATCTTCAGCATTTTAACCTGAAGGTTTTATACCAAAATTAACTGATATTTAGAACTTTTCATAATTCTCTCCATTTTCACTAAAGCCCCACTTCTATATGAAAAAAAAGTAGCCCCAAAGCATGATCTGTCACCATCATGCTTCACTGTAGTCATGGTGTACTTCTGGTGTTGTGCAGGTTGTTTTTGCACTAAACATATTTTTGGGATACCCTAAAGCAGTGGTTCTCAACCTTGGCAACTTGAAGATGTCCGGACTGCATTCGCTGGCTGGGGAATTCTGGGAGTTGAAGTCCGGACATCTTCAAGTTGCCAAGGTTGAGAAACACTGTCCTAAAGCCTCCTGGGACCAAAAATGGGCCGGGGGGGCTCACTCCCCACCATGCCCTGTTTTGGGCCCAACAGGCCTCCCTGAACATGTCTCCCACATGCGCAGCAAAGATGCAAAAATCAGCTGGCCAGTGGGAGGCACAGTTGGCCATGGAGCTGAGCTGGGCGACGGCTTGCTTGCCCGCAGAGTGGGCTCCTTATGCCACTTGTGACACACATGCCATAGGTTCTTGATCCCTGTTATAGAAGGTAGTTGGATAAATGTCAGAAAAATGTTACTAGAACAGCTGAATTTTATATGGGTTTGATCAAAGTCACTTTAATTGATAGCAGATGTATTCTGACTACTATATAATATCAGTTTGAATGTGATTGGTTAATTCTAAATACAGCCACACTTCTACTTAGGAGAGTGTGCACACTTATGCAACTATGTTATTATAATTTTTATTTTATTTTTGCCCTGAAAGACTTTTTTTATACAACGTATGTTATATTAAAGGTGAAAAAAATTCTGCAGTGATTTAACTTGATCTGATCCTTTTTTTACATCTCAAAAAGCTGGCATTTTAACAGGGGTATGTAGTCTTTTTATATCACTTTATGTATGTCTAAACTGTTCTAGTTACATTCAGAAGGTATGTTTGTGTCAATTCTATATAAAAATTTATATAAATTCTATTTAAAAATCAGAAAAAATAGTGATTTTTCTTTTATTTTCTCTCTTTACGTTTAAGACAAACCATAATAATGAATTAATACCTTAACATACATCAACCAAGAAAAGAAACATTCACATGTTGTCTTGATCTCAATCAAGCTAGAAATATAGCCACAATTGCTGGATACCAAGGCAGTCTAATCTTTAGTTAATCAAATCAAATCAAATCAAACCTTTATTGTCAATGCACAACATTGTACAATGAAATTGAATGAGCCTCCCTTGGTGCAGCCCCCCCCCCCACGGCCCCGAAACACAAATTAAAATAAATGGACGTAATAATAAGCGTATTGCCATACTGGATTGTTACAGGATTTATATAAAGCCCTTGTTGTTTAGTGACAGACATAATTATGGTAATTATCAAGAGCATTGTAGAATTCAAAACAAAGAATTGGCCAAGCTCCTGTTTCTTTCAGGGCCTCAAGCATTCCAATGAGGAAATAGCTGTGAAATCATGCTGCAATGACTTATTTATACAACAACTACCTGGAACTCAATCAATTCAGAAGCTGAAAGTCTGGGTCAATCTCAGAAGCTGACCAAAAGCTCTACCCAGATCCTGGTAGAGTTCCATTTGGACCTTGTAGTTTTTTGTGAGACATAAGGATAAACATGGAATGGCTATGATGCTGTAAAGTAAGGATGGAACATTGAAGAATCATTTAAAGCAGTTGTTCAGGAAAGAATTCAGAAAGCAAACCAGCAGGGAAGGAACTTTGCACAAGGACTCATTCATGAAGCCACTTGGCCATCAGTTCCTATTGTCCTCGAGTCAGGAAGAAATTACATCAGCATAAATCATTCTATGTTGTACAGTGTGTCTTTATTGTATACCTGGAATGAGACCATGCTATGATTGTATTCATCTCTGTTCTCTGCAACAGTGTAAAAGGAAGGGCAGTGATTGGAGAGTTTCCTAATTGATATTTGAATATAAGCCACAGTGGAACAGTGGTTAGAATGCAGTACTGCAGGATAGTTCCACTGCCTGCTGGCTGCCTGCAATTTGGCAGTTCGAATCTCACCAGGCTCAAGGCTGACTCAGCCTTCCATCCTTCCAAAGTCGGTAAAATGAGGACCCACATTGTTGGGGGAAATATGCTGACTCTGTAAACCACTTGGATAGGACTGTAAAAGCACTGTGAAGTAGTGTACTACTATTCTATATATAATAGTCTACTATTGCTATTATAAATTGTCTTTTATACTACTAATTGCAGTATAAAATGAATATCAGAGTTATGCTTGTAAGATCTGGGAGTGCCACCTAATCCACATTTCCTAATACAGTTGTACAAAAGACATATAAAGCAATGGCCATTAGATGGCAGCAAAGAATCTGTATCTCTTAATTGCAACATCACAGAGAGTTCTTACTGCTTAATGCCACATAAATGACTCTTGAAGCTGGAGTTTTAAAAAAAGGTGGTGAGGGGAGTGGGACATGTTTAGCTGTGGAGAGCTTGCAGGTATAGTCACATAATTTCTCAAAAATGATTATTGTCAGTTGACTTAGTGACCACTAGATTGTAGCAGTGGAGGTTGGACTTGTTTAAATCCTTCTAGATTGCTATCTAGTCATTCTTTCGGTTGAGATGTGGTCTCTGGAGAAATGTTGCTAAAGAGCTGGAGTCTGACAAATCACTTTACTGATTTCAGTGTCAAATCACAACATACATTCGGTTGTGCTTATACAAAAGTAAAGGAGCAGGAAAATATGATTGCATGTGAAAGCCAGTGTCTCCACCAGTTCAAAAGTTCAACAATAGGGTGAACTTTAAAAAAAAACATTTTTGAGAAGAAGAGTGATGTACCAGGATTTCCTGTTCAAATAAAAATCCAGGGCATTCTATGGAATCTGCAAAATCATTTCAACATGGGCAGAATGATGATGAAAAAACATGGCCTGTCCTCCATAAAGTTGCTGTATTTCTATGATACTTCCATGTTAAATTGGTAGATTAAGATTGTGTATGGCTCACCATGCCCATTGATTGTCCAGTGGGAAAAAGACTGCAAAATCAAATCTTACTATTTTCATATTGTTGCAGTTTTGGTTTATGAACTGTGGAAACTTAAAAAGCTAGAGATTCGAATTGAACCACTCTTTACTTTTTAAAAGTTATTTCCTCTACCACCACCACCACCCCAATAGTAGAAAATGTCCTTTTTAGGCTCGCCAGAGGTTATGAGGGTGATGGTGGTTTTCGAACAGTAAAGAGGGAAGTACTTGTAAATTGGTGGTTAGGAAAATCTGAATATGGATCAAGACTTTAGGTGATAAGGACATTATATGTTTATTTAATACCTCTTTTATATCCACTCAAGTCCATCATTGGCTAGGCATATTTTACAGGAATAAAATATAACAAAAATTGAGCTAAAATTAAAATAAATTTTCAGATAAAAATCAGAATTAGGCTAAAATTAACGAATAACTAAAAATCTGGTAGAACTATGCTTTCCAAAATTTTAAAGGGAGCCCCCAAGCAGCTCTTAGGAAGCCCTCTCTACAGCTAGAAAGCTATTCATGAGCACTTCCTGTGTACCATATATATCTGTGATGGTGAACCTATCTCTCTGCTGGCATGCAAGCTCAGGTCTGTTACACATGCGTGCACACCTTCCACCAGCTGGTTTTCAGGTCTCTGCCGCACATGTGTGGGAGTGGAGTTTATGCAGGAAAAGCACGTGGATGCGCAGGGGGCAGGGCACATGTACAGGGGGTCATGCACATATGTTGGGTTGCATGCACATGTGTGAGGGTCATGCATGCATGCATAGGGGGTGCACATGAGGGATCACGTGTACATGCACAGGGAGCATGGCACATGGGGTGAGTCGACTGTGCATTGCATTATGGGTGTGCCCATGCAAGTGAACACTTTCGGCACTCAGTGCCTAAAAGGTTAGCCATCACTGATATATACCCTCAAAAGAACTTTTTCTATTGGTCTGAACATCTAGGCAGGAGAAGCAGTCCAAATTGTCAAGCATTTTGGCCTTGGACAATCAATACCAACATCTTGAATTATGTCCAGAGACAACTGAGAACTATTGCAGATCTTTCAGAGCCATTAACTGATCACATGAAACTTTGTGCCTTTCTGCCACTTTATGTGCCAATGTACCAATTGCACATTATGTTCCAGACATATTTTAAAAGTGGCCCATCTAGAGTGCAGTGCAGGAGTCAAGATGAGTTGCAACCAATCCATGGATAACAGTCACTAAATCTCAGCTCCTCAGGAAGGGTTACACTTGTGGCACAAATTAAATTGTGAAAATAAACTGCTTGACATAACTACCACTTGTAAATTCAATGATAGATGGAGCAGCAGCTGTGATGCTTCTTCTAGAGAGTAAAAGCCCATACCGAACAAGCTTCACCTCAATCTCCAGGCTGACTTTTTTTTTAACAGTATCTTTATTTTATCTGAAGTTAATTTCAGTTTGTTTAAATCCAACCCATTATTGGATTTCAGCAATATTCAAAGGTATTGATTACTTTCATGGACTTAGAAAATAAGAAGCAATATACTGGGAAGTTCATCATATTGATGGCATCCATTCTGAATCTTCAACACTATCATGTAGATGTTTATAAAGCATAGAAGTGGGAGTAAACCCGTGGGAGATATTACATGTCAGTGACCTAAGTGTTTGGCAGCAATATCCTGGCCTCACCTATAAACATATCCTGACCAGATGAATGGGAATCTTTTGAGCAGTTGATCCCACCAGATCATCCAAAAGATTACTATGAACTATGATTTAAAAAAAAAAACTGCCAAGAAGTCCAAAACTACTAGCAGATCTCCCCTTTCTAACTTCTTACATAGGCCATCAAACAAAGCAACTAAGGCAGTCTTTGTACCACATTCTGGACAAAATTCCTATTAAAATGTGTCCAGAAAATCAGTTGTCATCTGTGCATATATGGAACATTGCATTCTCAATCCCATTATTCCAAAATTAAATGAGAAAATGAAACAAGACAACAAAGTAACATTTAACCTCTTCACTTTTACCAGCCAAACTGTATAGCCAACTCAGAATGTGGTCTGCTGCTTGTAGTGACTAGATATATGGGATTGTCATGGCAGACCTGAAAACTTGACTTACCCCAATTGGGTAACCTCATCATACATATTAAATGTTTCAAGATTAAAAAATAAATAATGGTTACTATATATCAGTTATAGATCAAATATATAGTAAACTTTAAGTATTAGTACATGAAGGCAGATATGATATGGATGCTATTCAGCGGTGGGATTCAAAAAATTCAACAACCAGTTCTTCCTAATGACTGGCTGGGTGGGAATGGCTGAGCGGGAGTGTCATGTGACTGAGTGGGCATGGCCAACTTTATATCACTCATGTGGGTGGTGCCTGAATGGTGGTGCATCACCCTAGACTGGGGCACAGGCCAGAGTCTGAGGCTATAGGCTCTGTCCTACTCTCAGAGCCGCTCTCTGGCCGGCAGTTGCTCCCACTGCGGCTCCTGGAGGTCACCATGGAGCCACTTCAACTGCTTCCCTGTGCTGGGAGAATGCAACACCAGGTATAAGTATGAAGCAACCATCTAGTTGGGCCTTATTTCCATAGCGTCACATGACTCTCCCAGGGAAGTAGGAGACACGGTCCCTAGGGGACTGTCCAGGAGCACCCAGCGGGCTTGGGCTAGGCTGGCTGGCTTGTGAAGTAGCAGAAGCAACTGGGATCATTGCTTGAGGGATGCTGCCTGGCCTGGATGCAGCGGACTGACCTCGCTCGGGTGGCTCCAAAGTTAAATGCGGAAATGCCGGAGAGGCTGGCAGTCAACACCAGTTAACAAAGGCTCCGTGTTCAACAAAGGGACCAGGTAGGAGATCATGGAAGGCAGAGATGGCAGAAAGGGATCAAAAGGGTAGGGCGTGCTGGGGGGAGTCTCTGGAGATCATGGAAGGCAGAGGTGGCAGAAAGGGAGAAGAAAGGTAGGCAGCAGCACTGAGGAAACAGCAAGGAGTGGAGTCTGCAAAGATCAGGGAAGGAACAGGCAGGCAGTTTGGGGTCAGGCAGCAGAAAGATAGGCCATGGCACGGGGAAGGAATCTGGCTGAGGAGCAGAGATCGGGGAAGGCAGGTACCTGAGGCAGAAAGGTAGGCCGTGTAGACTGTGTGGTCAAGGCAAGCAATTGAATCCCACCTCTAATGCTGTTACTGAAATTTGATTGGATGAAAACTTATGACTGGAATGTACTGGTGAAACAAACTATTAAAAAGACAGACCTAACAAAAGAGGAGGTTAAGTTGCATTTTATATAAAAGAGCACTAGGTTTCTACAGAAATACACAAAACCAAGGATGAAAACCTCCTAATACCCATATGACATTGCTATAGGTGTATATTACAGGCCACCCAATCAAGCAAAGGAAATAGATGAACTCTTTGCTAATTAATTAACAAAGGTAGGTAGGAAACATACCACAATAGTAATGGAGACTTTTACTCTGATATCAACTGGGAGACAAAGTCTCCAGCAAATGGGAGATTGAACAGATTCTTAATCAATTTAGCTGACAATTCTGTCACCCAAAGGATAAAGGAGAGAATTAAAACCTAAAACTAATTCTTATTAACAGAGAAGAAGTAATAGAGTTGAAATTGCCAGAACATTGGGCGAGAGTGACACATTATATTGGAATTCAATACAATGAAACACAACTAATAGAATATAATCCAAGCAGTGTCTTGAACTTTAAAAGAGCTGATTTTAATTAACTCAGACAGGGCTTAAGAAAAATTCCATGGATTAAAAATCCTAAAAGGAAAAACAACCCAAGAAGTGTGGGAAATTCTGAAAAATATGCTCATAGAAGCCCAGTCCAATACAATACGACTGAAAAAGAAAAAATCCAAGAAGAAACTAACATGGTTGCACAAAGATCTGTTTAAATGTTGTTTGAATGTTTGAATGTTTATTTAATTTGTATGCCGCCCCACTTCCGAGGGACTCGGGGCGGCTAACAACCAAAGGGGGGAAGGGGATACAAATAGGACAAAAGACAGACAGAGTAAAAACAACAGCAGTCACAACATTTCAAGTGGGGCTGGAAATTCATCAGTCCCAGGCCTGCCGGAACAACATGGCTTTGCGGAAAGCCTGGAGGGTGGTGAGGGTCCGGATCTCCACGGGGAGATCGTTCCAGAGGGCCGGAGCAGCCACAGAGAAGGCCCTCCCCCAGGGATTTGCCAGTCGGCACTGGCTGGCGGATGGAATTCGGAGGAGGCCTAATCTGTGGGATCTGATCGGTCGTAGGGAGGTAATTGGCAGGAGGCGGTCTCTCAAGTACCAAGGTCTGATACCATGTAGGGCTTTAAAAGTAACGACTAGCACCTTGAAGCGTGTCTGGAGCCCAATAGGCAGCCAGTGCAGCTCACGGAGGATAGGTGTAACGTGGGTGTACCGAGATGCACCCACAATCGCTCGCGTGGCTACATTCTGTACAAGCTGAAGTCTCCGAATACTCTTCAAGGGCAGCCCCATGTAGAGCGCGTTACAGTAGTCCAGTCTTGAGGTCACAAGGGCGTGAGAGACTATTCAAAGGGCCTCCCTGTCCAGGTAGGGTCGCAATTGGTGCACCAGGCAAATGCCCCCCTGGTCACAGCTGACAGATGATGTTCTAAAGTCAGCTGTGGGTCCAGGAGGACTCCCAAATCACGAACCCTTTCTGAGGAGCGTATAATTTCACCCCCCAGCCTGAGAGATGGAGTACATGGCCAATCTTTGGGAGGGAGCATCAATAGCCACTCAGTCTTGTCGGGATTGAGTGCAAGCTTGTTCATTCCCATCCAGACCCTGACAGCCTCCAGGCACTGACACATCACTTCAACCACTTCACTGAGTTGGCACAGGGTGGATAGATACAGCTGAGTATCGTCCGTGTATTGGTGGTATTTTATCCCGTGCCGACGTATGATCTCACCCAGCGGCTTCATGTAGATATTAAATAGGAGGGGGGACAGGACCAAACCCTGAGGAACCCCATAATTGAGGGGCCTGGGGGTCAATCTCTGCCCTCCGACCAACACCGACTGCAACCTGTCCGAGAGGTAGGAGGAGAACCACCAAAGAATGGTGCCTCCCACTCCCACCTCCCGCAAGCGCCGCAGAAGGATACCATGGTCGATGGTATCAAAGGCCGCTGAGAGGTCAAGGAGCACAAGGATAGAGGAGTGACCCCTATCCCTGGCTCGCCAGAGATCATCAATCAGCGTGACCAAAGCAGTTTCCGTGCTGTAACCAGGCCTGAAACTGGACTGAAAGGGATCCAGATAATCGGTTTGATCCAAGGACCGTCGGAGTTGAAAGGCCACCACTTTCTCAACAACCTTCCCAACAAAGGGGAGCAGATCTCTCTGCTAAACTGAAAGACAAAAAGGATAAGAACAAAAAATGGAAAGAGGAATACACAACTAAGGAAGAATATCAATAGGTAACTTGAATCTGCAAAGATGAAGTCAAGAAAGAAAATACTCAGACTGAACAAAGACTTGCAATAAAAGTCAAATATAATTTAAAAAAACAGTTTCTTTAACGTATAAATAACAAGAAAATAATCAAGAAACAATTAGCCCACTACAGAGAGAAGAAGGCAAGGAAATAACAGTAGAGAAAAATCAAAAAGCTGCTTAACTCATTCTTTGCATCAGTCTTCACATAAAATGAAATTATAACTCAACCTACCAAAATATGACTGTAAAACACAGACTAGAAATAAAAATTAAAATAAACAATAAGAGAACACTTGTCTGATCTTGATTAATATAAATCATCAGGGCCTGATAGATTACATCCCAGAGTTCTGAAGGAATTGGCAGATGTTATCTAAAACCATTGTTCAATATCTTTAAAAAGTCTTGAAGCACCAGGAAACTACCAGAGAATTTAAAAAGAGCTGATGTGGTTCCCATCTTCAAAAAAGAGAAAAAACAGACTCAGGAAACTACATACCAATCAGTCTAACATCAATACCTGGGGGAAATATGGGGGAGGGGGCAGCGGGGGGGGGAATAAAAAAGATCTGTGAACATCTAGATACAAATAAAGCTATAACTAGAAATCAGCATAGATTTGTTAAAAAGAGATCATGCGAAACCAATCTTATTTCATTATTTGACAAAGTAAATAAATTAGACCAGTGAAATGCTATGGACATGGTATTTAGCAAGGCACTCAACAAAATATACCACAACCTACCGTATTTTTTGGAGTATAAGACGAACCGGAGTATAAGACTCACCAAGATTTTGAAGAGGTAAATTTTAAAAAAAGGTTTTGCACTCTGCAGACCTCCCAAATACCTCATTTTTTGTAAAAAATGGAGCATTCAGAGAGTTTGAGAGGCCTGCTCCTGGAGACTTGTGGGGGGGGGTGAGCAAAAAATGCCCCATTTTTCACAAAAACAGGCCCATTTTTTGCCAAAAAGGGGCATGCATAGCTTTTAGGAGGCTTGCAGAGTGTTCCTGGGGGCTGGGGGGGAAGAATGAGCAAAAACTGGCCCATTTTAGATTTAGATTACTTTAGATTAGATTACTTTATTTGTATGCCGCCCTTTTCCCTGAGGGGACTCAGGGCGGCTCACAATTCAAGGGGAGGGAAGGACAAACAAGTTACAAACATGAAGACAATACATCATTAAAAAGCGCAACAGTCATACTATTCGAGTGGGGTTGAAGTCTTTAGCCCCAGGCCTGTCAGGACAGCCAGGTTTTAAGGGCTATGCGGAAGGTCTAGAGGGTGGTGAGGGTACAAATCTCCACGGGGAGTTCGTTCCAAAGGGTCGAAGCAGCCACCGAGAAGGCTCTCCTCCGGGTAGTTGCCAGTCGACATTGACCGGCTGATGGGATTCGGAGGAGGCCTAATCTATGGGATCTTATTGGCCTAGTGGAGGTAATTGGCAGTAGGCGGTCTCTCAAGTACCCAGATCCAATACCATGAAGGGCTTTGTAGGTGACAACTAGCACCTTGAAGCGCACCCGGAGATCAACAGGCAGCCAGTGCAGCTTGCGGAGGATAGGTGTTACGTGGGTGAAACGAGGTGCACCCACGATCGCTCGCGCGGCTGCATTCTGGACCAGCTGAAGCCGCCAAATACTCTTCAAGGGCAGCCCCATGTAGAGCACATTGCAGTACTCCAGCCTAGAGGTCACAAGGGCACGAGTGACTGTTGTGAGAGCCTCCCGGTTCAGGTAGGGACACAACTGGTGCACCAGGCGAACCTGGGCAAATGCCCCCCTGGTCACAGCTGACAGATGATGTTCTAAAGTCAGCTGTGGGTCCAGGAGGACTCCCAAGTTGTGTACCCTATCTGAGGGGCGTAGTATTTGACCCCCCAGCCTGAGAGATGGAACACTTGGCCAATTAGTGGGAGGGAAGCACAGCAGCCACTCGGTCTTATCTGGATTGAGAACAAGCTTGTTAACCCCCATCCAGTCTCTAACAGCTTCAAGGCCCTGGCTCATCATGTCCATCGCTTCATTGAGTTGGCACGGGGCGGACAGATACAACTGTGTATCATCCACATACTGGTGGTATTTTATCCCGTGCCGTCGAATGATCTCGCCCAGCGGTTTCATGTAGATATTTAAAAGGGGGGACAGGACCGAACCCTGCGGCACCCCATATGTTAGGGGCCTAGGGGTCGATCTCTGCCCTCCGACTAACACCGACTGCGACCTCTCCGAGAGGTAAGAGAACCACCGTAAGACAGTGCCTCCCACCCCCACCTCCCGCAGTCGTCGCAGAAGGATACCATGGTCAATGGTATCGAAAGCCGCAGAGAGGTCAAGGAGTACCAGGATGGAGGCATGGCCTCCATCCCTGGCTCTCCAGAGATCATCGGTCAATGCGACCAAAGCGGTTTCTGTGCTGTAGCCAGGCCTGAAGCCTGACTGGAATGGATCAAGATAACTGGCTTCCTCCAAGGACCGCTGGAGCTGAAAGGCCACCACCTTCTCAACAACCTTTCCCACAAAGGGGAGGTTGGAGACTGGACGATAGTTGTTTAGAACGGCTGGATCCAAAGATGGTTTCTTCAGGAGGGGTCTCACCACCACCGCCTTTAAAGCGGGGGGAAAGACCCCCTCCCATAGGGAGGCGGCAACAACCGCCTGGATCCAGCCCCGTGTCACCTCCCTGCTGTTAACAACCAGCCAGGAGGGGCACGGGTCCAGCACGCATGGGGAGGCACCTACAGCTCTCATAGCCTTGTCCACGTCCTCAGGGGTAACAGCTTGAAAATCAATCCAGCGATGACCTACCAGATTATCCCTTAGTGCCTCGGCTGGTTCTGCAGGATTGGAGTCCAGGTCCGCCTGAAACCGAGCAATTTTATCCGCAAGGAATTGGACGTAATCCTCAGCCCTGCCCTGCAAAGGATCACCCGTATCCCTCCTATTTAGGAGGGATACGGGTGATCCTGAACAGGGCGGCTGGGTGCGACTCAGTGGAAGCAATCAGAGAGGCAATGTAAGTTCTTTTTGACGTCCTGATTGCCCGGATGTACTCTCTGATGCAGGATGTTAAAAGTGCTCGGTTCAATTCGGATTTACTGGACCTCCATTGGTGCTCTAGGCGTCTCCTTCGGCGCTTCATCTCCCGGAGTTCCTCAGTAAACCAAGGGGCCCTCCTGGATCCACTGCCTCGGAGCGGCCGTAAAGGCACAATCTGGTTAAGAGCCTCTGTCGCTGCTGAATTCCAAGCAGCAGCCAGAGTCTCCGCCGGACTGCGGGCGAGAATATCAGGAATAACCCCAAGCTCCGTCTGAAAACCCAATGGGTCCATAAGTCACCTGGGGCGGAACCACCTGATCGGTTCCTCCTCCCTACAGTGGGGGTTTGGTCTCCAAAAGTCAAACCTCAGTAGGTAGTGGTCTGACCATGACAGGGGTAAGATCTCACTACCCCTCAGACCAAGATCACAAGTCCACTGCTCCGAGAGAAATACGAGGTCGAGCATGTGACCCGCTGAGTGAGTTGAGCCCCGGATTACTTGGGTCAAGCCCATGGCTGTCATGGAAGCCATGAACTCCTGCGCTCCATCTGAGTGTTCACCGAGCGAAGGCAAATTGAAATCCCCCAGAACCATAAGCGTGGGGTACTCAATTGCCAGCTCGGCTACTGACTCGAGGAGCAAGGGGAGGGCTGCTGCAATGCTGTTGGGAGGCAGGTACGTTAACAGCAAGCCCACTTGACCCTTGGGGTCCAACTTCACCAGCAGGGACTCACACCCGACAAGCTCCGGAGCAGGGATCCTACGAGGCACTAGAGACTCTCGGATAACAATGGCCACACCCCCACCCCTTCCCTGAGCTCGCTTTTTCATGAACATGGGGCCGTTTTTTGCTTTAAAAAGGTCATGCATAGCCTTTAGGAGGCTTGAAGAGTGCACCTGGAGGCTGGGGGGTGATAAACGAGTAAAACATTGGTGTTTTTCACTTGTTTTTGCCCTCCCCAGCCCCCAGGAGAACTTTTGAGGCTTCCCAAACCCTCTGCACATCCATTTTTGTGAAGGGACGGGATTTCGGGAGGCCAAAAATGCTGTATTCAGTGTATCAGACACATCCAAATTTTCACCCTCTTTTTTGGGGGGAAAGGTACGTCTTATACTCTGAAAAATACGGTACATCTTTTTTTTTTTAAATATAATTTTTATTAAACATTATTACCTTTAAAAAACAGGGAGAAAAATACAGCGACATAAATACAACGACATAAGCAAAACAAATCATACATAACAATATAAAGTAAAACATACAGATACAAATGCCATTTTAAACATACAACCCCCCCTCCCCCCCGACAGTGACAGTCATTCACAGCCCAGTTTTTTCTTTCTTTCCTCATTATTAGGTCTCTAAGCCACATCTTCTCATTGCAAGATTCAGGGATCTATTACGGTACCTATGTTAACTTTCCCCATTTTAAGTCCCTGCTGTTCTCCTAGTCGCCCACATATACCATAGGTTCCAGCTAAGATAATGTTCTGTTTCTCCTTTGTCCCTCAGCCAACCCGTCATTCTGTCCATTTCTGCACATTCGTAGATCTTTTTAACTATTCCGACGGTATAGTGGTGGATTTCCAAAATTGTGCATAGGTTATTCTTGCGGCCACAATTATATGCAGGCTCAAATGCCATATTGAACTGCTTATGTTATCTGGTTTGATGCTTAGTAACAAGTTCTCAGGTCTCCATTCAATGTTTGCCCCGGTAACCTCTTTTAACCATTTTTTAATCCTTTTCCAATATTTCGTGGCCTCAGTACAGGACCACCAAATATGATAGAATGTGCCATCCTTTCTTCCACATTTCCAACACAATGGAGATAACCCAGGAAACATCTTGGCTAACCTCGTTGGGGGGAAGTGCCACCTATAAACCATCTTGTATATGTTTTCTTTGAATGCAGTAGATGTTGTAAGTTTAATGGTCTTACTCCATAGATCCCACCATTTGCCCATTTCAATTTCATAACCTAGGTTTCTCTCCCATACTATTAGAAGGCTTTTGTCCATCTCTTCATTAGTATCTTGGCAGGTCAAAAATTGGTAGATCTTCGATAACATTTTCTTGTCTCCACCAAACAAGATCTTATCTAGCCCCTGAGGGTTTGGGTAGATCCCGAAACGTGCCTTATCACTTTTAAACCTGTTTCTAACCTGTAAATATTCCCACCATTCCAAATTCCTTCCCTGTTGCTCTAATTCCATTTTTGTTTTCATGTTGCCATCTTCTGTCATGATATCTTTATATGTTATGTTTCTTGTCCAATTAAATAGACTCGGATGCGTTAAGGCCTCTAATGGTGCCAACCAACACGGAACCCTAAGATAATATTTTTTCCTCATTTTTTCCCAGACCCCCATCAAAATATTCCGAATATAATGTCCCATGAAGTACCTATGGGGGGTGTCTCTTTCTTGCCAGAGGGAGGCATGCCATCCCTGGGGGAGGTCATGTCCCTCTATAGCCAATAGGCGCCTTCTATTCAACATCACCCAATCTTTCACCCATGTCATGATTGCTGCGTTATAGTATGCTTCCCAGTTGGGTACTCTGAAGCCTCCCAGTTCTCTGCGTTTTTGCAAAATTTGGGCTTTGATTCGTGCTTTCTTGCCTTGCCATATAAACTGTGTCACTATTGTCTCCAAGGATTTAAAAAAAAAATTTGTCTAATTTAGTTGGTGCCGTTTGAAACAAAAACAAAATTTTTGGTAATACATATGTCTTGACTGTCGCAATCCTGCCCATCAGAGACAATTGTTTGCTACTCCAATTAGTCATATCTTTGGATACCTGTTGTAGCAATTTCATATAGTTATCTACCTTGATAGAGGAACATCTCTCCGTCAGCCAAATTCCCAAATATTGTACTTTGTGGACCATGTTGATCCCTAACAGGCTTTGTACTTCCCTTTTCTGGTTCAGAGTCATATTTTTAATTAACAGTTTTGTCTTCTCTTTGTTTATACGTAGCCCCGCTATCCTACCGTACTCCTCTATTTTACGTAAAAGTTGTATCCCAGACGCCATAGGGTCCTCCAGGATAAAAACAAGGTCATCGGCGAAAGCCTGGACCTTAAATTCCTGAGCTTTAGCTCGTAACCCTTTAATTTGTGTATCGCTTCTCACTATTCTAAGAAGGGGTTCTAATGTGAGGATAAACAGTAGGGGGGATAGCGGGCATCCTTGTCTTGTGCCTTTACCAATCACAATGTCACCCGCCTCTTCTCCGTTTACCAATATTGTCGCGGTTTGTCGTACATAAATTGCCCGAATTGCATTTAAGAAACTTTCTCCAAACTTCATGTTTTCTAGTTGTGACAACATAAAATTCCAATTTACCCGATCAAAAGCCTTTTGTGCGTCAAGAAACATAAAGGCCACTTGTTTATCTGGCCGAGCTTCATAATATTCTAAGGCATCCAAAATAATTCTGACATTGTCTTTCAAATGCCTTGACGGCAGGAAGCCGTTCTGATCAGGGTGTATAAATTTGTTAAGGAAAAATTTGAGTCTATCTGCCAATATAGCTGCAAAGATTTTATAATCCACATTCAAAAGTGAAATGGGCCTATAGTTTTTAATTTGGGTACGGTCAGCTCCAACTTTAGGCAAAAGGGTTATATAAGCCTCGGCCCATGATTTCGGTGCAATAGAATCCGTCAAGACAGCATTAAATATTGCTATCATCTCTTGTCCTAAAATTTCCAAAAAAGATTTATAGATTTCAACTGGCAAACCATCCATGCCAGGAGTTTTGTTGTTTCCCATATTTTTAACTGCCTTTTCTAGTTCCTCTAATGTTATCTTTTGGTTCAGTACCCCTTTTGCTTCATTTGAGATCTTGGGTAGATTTGCATTATCTAAAAATTCCTTAATTTGGACCTCAGAAACTTCTTCCCTACTATATAGTTGCTGAAAAAAGCCTTGGATAATTTCGTGTTTCTCCCCCTTGGTTTCTACTAATTCCCCTTTACTATTCTGCAGTTGAGCTATACGTCTGCTCTCTCTTTCTTTTCGAAGTCTATAAGAGAGCCAGCGACCCGGTTTGTTGGCATGCTCAAAAAAGTTTTGCTTAATCCCCCTAAGTTTTTGAGCGACATCCTCCTGGTCTAAAAGAGAGATCCCATGCTTAATTCTAGCCATTTCTTCTTTTTTCCTATCGTCTAGTGGGTTCTGTTGCAAGGCTTTTTCTACCACCTCCAGTTTAGTTACCCATTTTGCCCTCTCTTCTAATTTTTTCTTGTGGGTACCTATTGTATGTTTAATAGCTAGGCTTCTCATATAAGCCTTGGCCGTATCCCAAAGTATTTGTGGGGTTACTCCTTTCCTATTTTCTTCAAAAAAAAACCTCATTTCCCTTTTAAACATTTGCTGAAATTCTTGTTCTTTCACTATCTCTGTATTCATCATCCACCTTCTCTTCCTCCCCTGCCTTACTCCCTTCCACACCAATAAGAGTGGATTGTGATCGGCCCAGGTGTTGACCTCAATTGCTGCTTCTTTAATCAAGTCCCCAATTTCCGGTGTCAACCAGGCCATGTCGATCCTAGAACAGGATTGGTGTCTATGTGAAAAAAAGTAAATTGTTGTTTCTGTGGGTGGAGTTTACGCCATACATCCTTTAATTCATATTCCTCCCTCATGTCTTCAAAGGTTTTGGGGAGAACTCTCCTCCTTTCTCTTAATTTCCCCCCCTTTTGGATGTTTCCCGGGTTGTAATCCATTGTCCTATCTGCCACCGCATTATAGTCACCCACCACACAAATATGATCATAGCCTAACTCTGCAATTTTTAAATGCAACCTTCTAAAGAAGGTACTTTGGTTGTCATTCGGTGCGTATATGGCCACCAGCAAGATTTTATATCGACCAAATTTCAATTCGACCATTAAGATTCTACCCTCCCCATCCGTATACACCAATTTAGAATCGATATGGTCTTTAACATACAACACAATGCCCCTTTTCTTTTCATCTGCTAAGCTTGTATACATTATACCCAGCCGGGGGTAATACAACACATTTTGCTGGTGGTTCGCTATATGTACTTCTTGCAAGCATGTCAAATCACAATTCTTTTTCCGTAAAGCATTCAGTAATTTATTTCTCTTTCTTAGTGAATTCAAACCATTTATATTTAAGGAAATTAAGCGAAGTTCATCCGCCATGTTTATTTGTTTAAGGCTTTAGCTTTTGTTGTCTGCCTCGTTTGCGGTCTCTCATCTCTGCTTTGTTTCTCATTTCCCCCTTTCTCATCTCCCGGGACACTACTCTTTCGCTCTTCTCCTTGGCTCTTATTGTCCAGTTCTCCCTCGTTATTCTGAGTTCCCTTCTTCAACTGGCTTTCGATAAAGTCTTGCGCATCTTGCAATGATTCAATCCGAAACCTCTGGCCTTGCCAGAGAAAAGATAACCCTTCTGGGAAAAGCCACCTATACATCACCTGAAGTTTCCTCAGTTGTGTTGTTAGATCCTGATATTTCTGCCTCCTTTCCCTCACTCTTCTTGGTATCTGTTTTAGTACTATGACCATCTCCCCCGCATACATGGTATTCTGATCACGTGCCTTCTGGTAAATTTCTTCCCTCAGGGATCGCTTAGTAAACCTCACGTGCACTTCACATGGCAGTTTCTGTCTCCTAGTATAAGAAGTATAGACTCTATATACGTCATCGATGTCACTCTGTATCAACAATTTATCTCTCTGGTCGATCCCTGCTATCATCTCCACCATGATTTCTTTCAGTTTCTCCCCTCTTTCCTCTGGGATATTTTGAAATCTGAGAAAGAAGGCTGACTTTTCTAATTCCAACATAGCAATCTCATCCTCCAACCTTCTGTTAGTATGTAGCTGCCTCATTTCCCACCTCGCCATATTCTCTTCACTTTCCTTCATTTTTACTCCTAACTCTTGAATTTGACCCTCCTGTTTCTCCATTTTTGCCCAAATCTCCTTTTGCTGTAAATTCAACTGTTTCAGTTCACCCCTCATGTCTCCCATTTCATTTTTTATATCGGCCAGGGATTTTTCGGTGATCTCTTGATTCCTAGCAATACTATTTTGTATCGATAGCAAAGTTGTCTGTATATTTTGCAATGTGGGTGCCTTCTCTACCCCTGCCATATTGTCTAAAGTTCTGTGTGTTGTTGGAGGAGTTGAAGATGGGGACGGCTGAGTAGGTAATGTCGAGGTTTTTTTTCCCACCTTTGCCCAGCTCATATCAATTAAGTTAAGAATATCCCACTGCTTCATAAGCTATCTGCTACCAGTTTGAGCAATGTTCCAACTTATTTTGCTGCTATCTATACAGAAAAATATATATAAATATAGTCCCATAGAAAGGTCTAAAAAAGGTACAGGAAGGGGCTCATATCAGGAAGAGAGGAAGGAGGGGGAGGCAAATACATCAACACAAAAAGAAAAAAAAGAAAAAACAGACCTCAAAGAGAAGAGAATAAAAAAGAAAAAAGGTTCAAGTATCCAACGCCAGTTCCAAAAGGAGAAAAGAGAAAACAATGCACACGGTGGATATAATATTGACTGTCTCACGTGGAGCCTCAGCGCAAAAGTTTTCCAAAGGTCTTAGTAGCAAGCAGGGCAGGTTCGCTGGTTACTCAGCACAAAAGTTTTCCACAGGTCTTGATAGCAAGTTAAGCAGATTCACTGAGTACTGTCAGCTATGCCTCTGGGTAGAAAAAAAAAGCTTCCCTCTTCTCTGTTTCCACCAACCTAAGCCGCCTTCAACGACTCTTTATAATGTAAATCCGTCTTCAATTGTTAGTTCATTTACTCCTGTTTGTCTTAATTGCCGCTAAAAGTCCCATCAAAGAGGGGGAAAAAAAGATTGCCAGAGATGCAGTAACCAAATAGTAAGTCCAACTTACACTTCAGAAAAGTTAGGGCGTCCAGATTCGCTCCAAAAATCCTACGCCAGACAAAAATGCTGTATCATGGCTGGGACAGCTCACGCGTCCCTCTCCAGGAGTCTGGGATCAATGCAGAGCCTCTGTTTAGCCGAGGAGATTGCACTTCCCCCCACCTGCAGAGAAGCACCTCTATTCTTCGCTGAGTCCCCCCAAGACAGCGAACGGCAGCTCTCTATGCCGCCAGACCCCCTGATTGTCAGCAAGGCTTCGGAGCAATCTCCAAGCCTGCCGCCATAGCCAATGACGTCACCGGAAGCCTCAAAAATACGGTACATCTTGATAAACTAGAAAAATGTGGGAAAGACACCAAATGGATTTGTAAGATTCTGTCTTAGGCTCAGTACTCTTCAATATCTTCATAAATGACTTTGACGAGGGAATACAAGGTGAACTCATCAAATTTGCAGATGATACTAAGTTGGCCAAGAAGACAAGCTCAGGATCCAAAAAGATCTTGACAGACTTGAATAATGGGTCCAATCCAATAACATGAAATTTAATGTGGAGAAAAGTGAAGTTTTATACCTAGGCAGGAAAAACCAAAAGCACAAGTAGCCAAAACTGGACTCAAAACAATAACTGTGAGAGAGACCTTGGAGTTCTAATGAATGATCACTTAAATATCATACCATACCAGCAGGTGCAGTAGCAGCCAAAAAAAGCTAATGCCATCCTTGGTTGCATAAACAGAGGCATACAATCAAAATTGTGTGAAGTATTAGTACCACTGTATAAATCCTTAGTAAGACCACACCTGGAATACTGCATCCAGTTTTGGTCATCACATTACAAAAAAGATGTTGACATTTTGGAAAAAGTGCAAAGAGCAACTAAGATGATTAAGAGCCTGGAGACAAAAACATATGAAGAACAGTTGCAAGAATTGGATATGGCAAGTCCAAAGAAAAGAAGAACTAGGGGGGACATGATATCAGTACTCCAGTATTTGAGGGGCTGTCACAAAGAAGAGGCCAACTTATTGTCCAAAGCACCAGAAGGCAAGATAAGAAACAATACATGGAAAATACTCAAGGAAAGAAGCAACCTGGAATTAAGGAGAAACTTCCTAATAGTTAGGACAATTAACCAATGGAACAGCTTGCCTTCAGAGGTTATACATGCTTCATCACTGGAGGTTTTTAACAAAAAACTAGATGGCCACCTGTCTGAAATGGTACAGGTTCTCTTGCTTGAGCAGATGGTTGGACTAAGGTCCCTTTCCAAGAAGAGCAGCTGCTATGCTGTAGACAATACATTAAAATATTATTATACAGTTCTGACTACCCAATAAAACAGCAAACTCTCAATTTGGATGACCAATGAATAAAGCTTTTGATAGATGAGATGGAGTTTCTGTAAGCAGCAGCCACATTGTGAATCTGCCACCCAGCCGTAGCCCAAACCTATTGCAATACATGGCTGGGAGACACTAACCCACCCTTTCATAAACCTGGATGAATACCCTCTGCAATACATACCAGGAAGTGTGTTCATCCAGTCTACATAGGTGTCTGCCAATTGATCTGGTATTAAGAGCTTTGGGTTGAAGGAACTGCAGTAGTGGTGGGATTCATTTTTTTTTACTACCGGTTCTGTGGGTGTGGCTCTGTGGGCAGGGTGTAGTTTTGTGGGCATGACTTTGTGAGTGTGGCAGGGTAAGGATACTTCCCCATTCCCTCCCCACTCTACTAACCTGCTTTCCAGCTCCGTTCTCCTGTTCAGGGCAACAAAAGAAAGATCTGTTGGGAGGCTGAGAGGCAGTGGGGGCGGGGCCAGCCTATTTGCCGGTTCTCCAAACTACTCAAAATTTCTACTACCAATTCTCCAGAACCTGTCAGAACTGGCTGACTACCACCTCTGGTCTGCAGTTGTTGTTTTCTAGACCTCCTTGATCATCCTGCAGTGTGAAAGGGAATAAGGGCAACCAAAATTTTCTGCTCTACGATAATTTTGAATCAGCTCATAAACAAAGAGAAATGTGTCAGGATTTCAAGAAATTTCTCTGGGTTTTGAGAATATGTCATGTTTAAATTTTTCACCCAGGTTTTCTAGCCCAGGGATAAATGCAATGCAGAGAAGGAGGGTACAAATGAAAATTGTTTTTATCTTGCCTTTGTTCAGCAGCAGCAGTGATAATAAAACCCAGGATTTTATTTCCTGTTAGGAAATGGGGACTAGGGAAGAATAAAAGTAAAGTCTATAAATATTATTGTATAATTATATAGGGTTAGTATCTATATTAACCACAACAAAGTTCCAAAGCATTTTATGATAGTCATATGGAGTCATTAGTTACTAGAAATAGATGAGCTTTATATGAAAAGTAATAGTGCACCTAAATGCATAATTTGTTTATTTCTTTAAATGATTTTAAACAAAATGACTCTGGGCAGCATGTTATTGCAATAAAATCCAGAGTTTCCATAACACAGGTGGTCTAAAATCGAAAAAACATTAAAATATGGAATATTTTGGGCCATTTGGATGGAAAACTTAGAAGTCACCTGCAGTCATGGATTTGTTGGAGTGAATCAATAAAAATAGATAAACAAGCATGATTTGGATAAATGGAAATGAAAAGGAAACTCACATGGAAATTAAAGCAATTCAAACAAGTGAAAAACACAATAAACAAAATATCATAGAAGATACCTAAAACAATGTGTATATAAATAAAGTTAAAGGGTTTATCACATGTTGTTATGTTAATTTGGCCAATTGCCTTGAGGTCTGTTTAGTTTTTGAATATGCAATTTTATTGTACATCATACTGCTTTACAAACAATGCAGATGAGCTGGCCAGGAGACAAATTGATCAAGTAAGCACTATCATTACACAAAGTCAACATTACAGCAATGTTAAAATCAGCAGTTCTTCCAGTTCACTTGTAGCTTATACTTTCCAAAGCAAAATATGTACTAATTCCATGTCTCTTTGATTGCTAGCTGTGTGTTGACTATGTTGTTCTACTTATAATAAATAGTATATTGCATGAAATTGAGCGTAACAATTGCCTTGATGTGCTGCTTCAGTGCAAACCCATAGAGATGCCAATATAAATGTGCTTGCTTTCTGTGATATAGTTATTGATATTCACTAACTGGCATTTATTATTATTTATTAATAAAATTTATAGGCTGCCCAATCCCAAAGGACTCCAGGCGGCTTACAAAAAGAAGAGGAAAAAGAAATAATAAAAAAATAAAAAGACAGATTTAAAATCGCAACACATGCACTCGTTCTGATCAGGGCTGGACCTCAACAGTGAGGTCAACAGCCCCAGGCCTGCCGGAATAGCCAGGTTTTGACAGCTTTTCTGAAGGCCATGAGAGTGGGTAAGGTCCGGATCTCTGGGGGTAGCTCATTCCAAAGGGTCGGAGCAACCACAGAGAAGGCTCTCCTCCGGGGAGCCGCCAGCCGACATTGTCTGGCTGACGGCATCTGAAGGAGGCCCACCCTGTGGGATCTCACCAGCCGCTGGGAGGTATGTGGCAGTAGGCGGTCTCGCAGGTACATTAGTCCTAAGCCATGTAGGGCTTTAAAGGTAATAACCAACACCTTGAATTGCGTCCGGAGGCCAATAGGTAGCCAGTGCAGCTCGCGGAGGATAGTTGTAACCCAATATCACTCCCGTGGCTGCATTCTGGACTAGTTGCAGTCTCCGAACACTTTTCAAGGGTAGCCCCATGTAGAGCGCGTTGCAGTAATCCAGCCTTGAGGTGACAAGGGCGTGAGTAACGGTTTGAAGTGCCTCCCGATCCAAATAGGGCCGCAATTGATGCACCACGCGAATCTGGGCAAAGTTCCCCCTGGTCACAGCTGACAGATGGTGTTCCAGTGTCAGCTGTGGAGCCAGGAGGACCCCCAAATTGCGGGCCTTCTCTGAGGGGTGTAAGTTTTCATCCCCCAGGATTAAGGATGGACTGTCTGGGCTGTCCTTCGGAGGCAGCATCCACAGCCACTCAGTCTTGTCAGAATTTAGTGCAAGTTTGTTCACTCCCATCCAGATCCTGACAGCTTCCAGGCATCGGCACATCATGTCTGCCGCTACACTGAGCTGGCATGGGGCAGAGAGATACAATTGCGTATCATCCGCATATTGATGGTACTTAACCCCGTGCTGTTGAATGATCTCACCCAGAGGCTTCATGTAGATGTTAAATAGGAGGGGGGAAAAGACCGAACCCTGTGGCACACCACATTTAAGGGGCCTAGGGGTTGACCTTTGCCCCCCGACCAACACCGACTGTGACCTGTCAGAGAGGTAAGAGGAGAACCACTGTAAAACGGTGCCTCTCACTTCCACCTCTTCCAGCCGTCGCAGAAGGATACCATGGTCGATGGTATCAAAGGCCACTGAGAGGTCAAGAAGCACCAGGATAGAGGAATGTCCTCTATCCCTAGCCCGCCAGAGATCATCGGTCAGCGTGACCAAAGCAGTTTCCATGCTGTACCCAGACCTGAAACCAGACTGAAAGAAGTCTAGATAATCCGCTTCATTCAAGGTCCATCGGAGTTGAAGCACCACCACCTTCTCAACAACCTTCCCCAGAAAAGGAAGGTTGGAGACAGGACGATAGTTCTTGAGAATAGCTGGGTCCAGAGAAGGCTTCTTGAGGAGGGGTCTCACCACTGCTTCCTTTAATGGACGTGGGAAACACCCCTCCTGCAAAGATGCATTCGTAATCGTCTGGAGCCAGCCTCGTGTTACCTCTCTGCTAGTCGAAACCATCCAGGAGGGGCATGGGTCCAGTAAACAGGTGGAGGCACTCATCGCTCCAATGGCCTTCTCCACTTCCTCAGGGGTGACAAACTTGAACTCATCCCAGCAAATCTGACCAAGACTCTCCCTCGGCATCTCCGCTGGTACTGCCCAAGTGGAGTCCAGGTCTGCCTGAATCTGAGTGATTTTATCCAACAGAAACTGAACAAACTCCTCAGCTCTTCCCTGCAGGGGTTCCCCCGCCTCCTCACCTTTCAGGAGGGAGCGGGTCACCCTAAACAGGGTGGCTGGGTGAGATTCCGCGGACGCAATAAGAGCAGAAAAATGTATACATTTTGCCGCTCGTATCGCCACTAAATAAGTCCTGATAAAGGCTCTTAATAGTGCTCGGTCAGATTCAGAGTTACTAGCCCTCCAGCGTCGCTCTAGGCATCTCTTTTGGTGCTTCATCTCCCGGAGTTCCTCGGTAAACCAAGGTGCCCTCCTGGATCCACTGCCACGGAGAGGCCTCAAAGGCGCAATCCGATCCAGTGCCTCAGCCGCCGCAACATTCCAGGCAGCGACCAAGGACTCTTGTCGGATTGTGGACAAGGGAGTCAAGTATCTTTCCAAGCTCCGTCTGAAATCCCTCCGGGTCCATCAGGTGCCTGGGGCGGAACCACTTAATCAGCTCCACCTCCCTGCGATGGGCGAGTAGCATCCTAAAGTCAAGCCTCAGCAAGGAGTGATCTGACCATGACAAGGGCGAGGTCTCTATTCCCCTTAATTTAAGATCACGTCTCCACTGTCCCGAGAGAAATACAAGGTCGAGTGTGTGTCCCGCTCTATGAGTTGGACCCTGAACTACTTGGGTCAAGTCCATGGTTGTCATGGAAGCCATGAACTCCTGAGCCCCGTCAGAGTGTTCACCCAGAGATGGCAGATTGAAGTCCCCCAGTACCATTAGTCTGGGGAACTCCACCGCCAACCCAGCTACTGTCTCTAGGAGTGCAGGCAGGGCTGTTGTGACGCAGCTGGGAGGTAGGTACATCAAGAATAAGCCCAATTGAAACCCTAGGTCCAACTTCAAGAGGAGAGACTCACACCCCACAATCTCTGGGGCAGGGATCCTACGAGGACTGGGAGTACAGCCGGGTGCCTCCTCCACTGAGTGCTATTGCAGAAGTGATAGGGGGCCCATCCTAGAATCCCGTTCTAGAATGATTGAGACTGATAGCCTTCCGGAGAGAGCGGAGGCTTCAGGAGGGAAACGGGGTCTACGGTTGCGGGAGTGGGCCGGACCATTACGGTCACGAGGGGGAAGGGCAGGTATGGCGGGAACTTCAGGGCTAGCCATTACCGGGGAAGGAGGGTTCGCTACGTCGCAGCGATCCCTCCTTCTGGCCCTGTTAGTTCCACTCCAAGGCCAGATGGCAAGAGTGGTCAGGGCACTGATCTCAGGCTGTTGTTGCTAAATGCCAGGTCTGTGGTTCACAAGACTCCCCTCGTCCGGGACCTAATATTAGATTAGGGGGCAGACCTGGCATGTATTACTGAAACCTGGCTGGGCCCAGAGGGAGGAGTCCCCCTCACTGAAATGTGCCCAGAAGGATTTCAGGTGCTTCATCAGCCACGACCCCAGTAAAGGGGTGGGGGAGTGGCTATCATCATCCAAGGGTCATTAGTCCCTCGTAGGATCCCTGCTCCGGAGCTTGTCCGGTGTGAGTCCTTATTGGTGAAGTTGGACCTTGAGGGTCAAGTGGGCTTGTTGCTAACGTACCTTCCTCCCAACAGCGTTACAACAGTCCTCCCCTCGCTCCTCGAGTCAGTAGCCGAGCTAGCGGTAGAGTTCCCCAGGCTTATGGTCCTGGGGGACTTCAATCTGCCTTTGCTTGGGGGACACTCTAATGGGGTGCAGGAGTTCATGGCTTCCATGACAGCCATGGACTTGACCCAAGTAATCCATGGTCCGACTCACTCAGCGGGGCACACACTCGACCTCGTATTCCTCTCGGAGCAGTGGAGTCGTGATCTAGATTTGAGGGGCATTAAGATCTTGCCCTTGTCATGGTCTGATCACTTCCTACTGAGGCTTGACTTTCGGAGACCAATCCCCCACTGTAGGGAGGAGGAACCGATTAGGTGGTTCTGTCCCAGGCGCCTGATGGACCCTATGGGATTTCAGACGGCGCTTGGAGAAATACCTGACACTCTCGTCCACAATCCAATAGAGTCCTTAGTCGCTGCTTGGAATACAGCGGCGGCGGGGGCTCTAAACCGGATTGTACCTTTACGGCCTCTCCGAGGTAGTGGATCCAGGAGAACTCCTTGGTTCACTGAGGAACTCCGTGAGATGAAGCAGCAAAAGAGACACCTAGAGCACCGCTGGAGGGCCAGTAACTCCAAGTCAGACCGAGCACTGATGAGAGCCTTTATCAGGACCTATCTTGTGGCAATACGGGCAGCGAAATCTGCACATTTTGCTGCTCTTATTGCATCCACTGAATCGCGCCCAGCCTCCTTGTTTAGAATAGCCCGCTCCCTCTTGAAAGGGAGGAATGCAAAGTAGGGCTGAGGAATTTGTTCAGTTTCTAATGGATAAAGTTGCTCGGATTCAGACAGATCTGGACTCCAATTGCACGGTAACAGCCGAGGTACCGGGGAAGGTCTTGAGCGAATTTTATGGAGAGTTTCAACTTGTCACTCCTGAGGAAGTGGACAAGGCCATGGGAGCGGTGAGTGCCTCCACATGTATACTGGATCCGTGCCCCTCCTGGCTGGTCTCGACCAGCAGGGAGATGACACGTGGCTGGATCAAGATGATAGTTAACACCTCTCTCCGGGAGGGGTCCTTCTTGCACCTCCTAAAGGAAGCAGTGGTGAGACCCCTCCTGAAGAAACCTTCTCTGGACCCAGCCATTTTGAGCAACTATCGTCCAATCTCTAACCTTCCCTTTGTGGGGAAGGTTGTTGAAAAAGTGGTGGCCTTTCAACTCCGACGGTCCTTGGATGAAACCGATTATCTGGATCCCTTTCAGTCTGGTTTCAGGCCTGGTTACAGCACGGAAACTGCTTTGGTCGCGCTGATCGATGATCTCTGGCGAGCCAGGGATAGAGGTCACTCCTCTATCCTTGTGCTCCTTGACCTCTCAGCAGCCTTCGATACTATCGACCATGGTATCCTTCTGCAATGGTTGCGGGAGGTGGGAGTGGGAGGCACCGTTCTTCGGTGGTTCTCCTCCTACCTCTCAGACAGGTCGCAGTCGGTGTTGGTTGGAGGGCAGAGATCGACCCCCAGGCCCCTCAATTATGGGGTGCCACAGCGTTCGGTCCTGTCCCCCCTCCTATTTAACATCTACATGAAGCCGCTGGGTGAGATCATACACTGGCATGGGATTAAATATCACTAATATGCGGATGATATACAGCTGTTTCTGTCCGCCCCGTGCCAACTCATTGAAGCGGTAGAAGTGATGTGCCAGTGCCTGGAGGCTGACAGGGTCTGGATGGGAACGAACAAGCTGGCGCTCAATCCCGACAAGACCGAGTGGCTATTGATGCTCCCTCCCAAAGATGGTCCAGCTATTCCATCTCTCAGCCTGGGGGGTGAAATTATACGCCCCTCAGAGAGGGCCCACAATTTGGGAGTCCTCCTGGATCTGCAGCTGACTTTAGAATATCATTTGTCGGCTGTGACCAGGGGCACTTTTGCCCAGGTTCGCCTGGTGCAACAATTGCGGCCCTACCTCAACCGGGAGGCCCTTTGGATAGTCAGTCATGCCCTTGTCACCTCAAGACTGGCCTACTGTAACGCGCTCTACATGGGGCTGCCCTTGAAGAGTGTTCGAAGACTTCAGCTTGTCCAGAACGCAGCCGCACGAGCAATTGTGCATGCACCTCGGTACACCCACGTTACACCTATCCTCTGCGAGCTGCACTGGCTGCCCATTGGTCTCCGGACACGCTACAAGGTGCTAGTCATTACTTTTAAAGCCCTACATGGTATTGGACCTGGGTACTTGAGAGACCGCCTCCTGCCAGTCACCTCCCAAAGACCTATCAGATCCCACAGATTAGGCCTCCTCCGAATTCCATCTGCCGGCCAATGTCGGCTGGCGACTCCTCAGGGGAGGGCCTTCTCTGTGGCTGCTCCAGCCCTCTGGAACGATCTCCCTGTGGAGATCCGGACCCTCACTACCCTTCCGGCCTTCCACAAAGCAGTTAAGACCTGGCTGTTCCGGCAGGCCTGAGGCTGCTGAACTATCCAGCCCCATTCGAGGTTATGGCTGTTGTAGAATTTTAAATTGTTGTTTTTTATTTTTTGTATCACCTCCCTTTTTATTGTTAGCCGCCCTGAGTCTCTCAGGAATAGGGCGGCATACAAACTTAATAAATTGATAACTGATAAATTGATTGAGGAGCTAATGACCTTCGGTTAATAACTGCTACTCCCCCACCCCCTCTCTGATGTCGTGTTTGGTGGAGCACCTGGAACCCATCTGGGGACATTTCTGAGTGGGGGAGTCCTCCCTCTTGGCCCAGCCAGGTTTCAGTTATACATGCCAGGTCTGCCTCCTCGTCTAATATTAAGTCCCGGATGAGGGGAGCTTTATTTACCACAGACCTGGCCTTTAGCAACAGCAACCTGAGACCAGGGCCCTGATCTCTTCTGCCACCAGGTCCTTGAGTTGAGCCTGAGGGGCCAGAACAAGGAATTGCTGTGATGTAGCAAGTCCTTCTTCCTCAGTAATGGCTAGCCCTACAGCTCCAGTCGTATCTGCCCCTCCCAGTCATAACCGAAATGCTCTGACCCCACCCATCCCCATAGACCCTCCCCCCTCACCCATGGCCCCCATTCTTCCCGGCAGGCTGCGCGCACCATTCATTCCAGGACAGGAGGCGAATCTGGGCCCCCATCCACTTCTGCTTCTGCACTCAGTGGAGGGGGCTCCAGGTTGCACTCCCAGTCCTATCATATGGACCAAGCAGACACTCTCCTCATACACACCCCACAATAATCATTAAAATACAATACAATGATATAATAAATTAAATTAAGTTAAAAAGTGGGCACATTCTCTCTCCCATTCATACATTCATACACTCAGCAAACAGGCTAAAGACACAGTTCTTAAATCCGCAAGGGCGGTTGGTGCAAGTTCGAAGTGGCTGGGACCGGTAGCAGTTTGGGAGGGAGGGGTTCCTCGCTCTCACTCTCGCTCTTCTCTCCTGCGGGGCCCGGAAGAATATAAAAAGTCCGAAATTCTGGGGGGGTTGGGGAGGTTGGGGCCAGTTGGGGGGGGGCAGGTTCCCTGTCCACGTCTTCCTCATCCCGCGTCCTCTCCTTCTGCAAGGGCCGTGTGTCACAGGGCAAAATGCAATGCTACCGGCATGGCAAAAGATCTCCATGGCCACTGCAGCAGCCGGAGAGGCGAGCAAAGGAATCCCTCATGGCAGCATTGTCCGAGAGGTCAAAGTGGAGGAGAAGAAGAGGAAGAGGCCACGTCTGGAACAAGGAGCGGTGGTGGCGGAGGAAGACGGTCACTCGATCTCCGGGCACACCGGCTCCCCGCATACAAAGCTATGATTGGTTAACTGTAATCCTTAGTAAATAGAGGCTGAGGGAGAATCAGGAGAGAAAATAACCTTTGGTCAAAATGTCAAAATGGTGGTCACAATGGTGCAATTGAAATTCCAGCTAGTTGCACATGCAATATATATAAAAACCATCCACAGCTTCAACTGTTCCATTGTAGCTCCCATTTTGACTTTTTTGACCACTCTCTGCAGACCAATTATCCTGAGAGAATTGCCAAGATAACCACCTCTGAACTCTTTTAGAGCAGGCAGGTGTGTAGTTGGATGGCCAGTATTCAAAGCCTAACAAACTGAGGGGAGTGGAGATTGATGAGGAAAACCAAGCTGAAGATTAGAGGACCAAACATTGACCAACTCTTTACCCCACTGGGCAGGATGAAGAGCCAAAAGACCTCACCATATATCATGTATGGACTGAGAATAAAGGTTTGTTTGCATCACTACTCTTGACTTTGAAAGATCCCAGTAAAAGGATTTATGTATTCAGTTGACTTTTATTCACTGTGTTCCAAGAGTCATGTTGAAAAACCATAGCGCAACCTAAGCAATGTCAATTCTCCTTCAGCAAAAAGGAACCCCATTCTCTGATCAGCCATTGATTGTTCCCCTTGATTTAATCCCATTTTTAACTGTCAAAACATATTCACTCATTTATTCTGTGATTTGGATTGATAGTGTTAATCCAGTGTTATTCTTATAGAAATTAGAAGGAAATTGTATATAACTTGCAAATAATTTGCTAGATGATGGCAGCTGGAGTGGTAGTCATACTTTGTCTGTGCAGCATGATAACCTTGGAAAGAAGGTTGCAGTTATGGTCTGGTATAAGCAAACCTTTTGACTAAGTAAGATGAAGACATCATTTATGCATACTAAACCAGAAAGTGCATTGCTTAGATTTAATTTAGAACATTGTGGAAATGCTGTCACTATGGTTTGTAAACCATGATTTATGACAGGAGTCATGCAGAAAAGCCACAAGGAGTAAACCTTTGGGCCACTGGTCATATTCTACCTTAAGTTGCATATTGAATCAAAACGGCAACAATGAATTTAGCTGGTTGGTTGCATGATCTCCTTGGAAAAAGGTAATGGATATAATGTGGATTTATACATGGCAGGATCTAGATGAAGTATTTCCTATACTGAACATATGTATGTACAAGTACAGTGATTTATGGCAGCCTGGTCAAGGCTGAGTTAGAAAGGGACAGGAAATGGTAAGTTATGGTTCACAAGATGTTTGTCATTAGTGATAAAAAATAGCATTCTTCATGGCTTGCATTTAATTCATTAATATTTCAATATGCAAAAGGTCTCCATTGCTTGCAAATTTTTATTCCCCAATTAATTTTGCTTTTCTGGATGCTCTCCTAATAGAGGATGAATCTAAATTGAATCATACTATTAAATGGCATTTTAAAACTGTATTGAAATAGCACAGGGAGTTCATAAAGCCCCATTAACTTTATGCTATTTCTCAGAAAACACTCTGTCCCATTAATCCTTCCTTCCCCCACCCCATTCCACCAAGGCTCCTCATCCCGATTCTCTCAAATGTTCTATGACATTTAAGTGTCTCATATGGAAAGTTATTCCTTCCTCATATGATAACCTCCTTATCTGAGGTAAGAAGGAAAATCACGTTCAGAGAAACCAGGAATGAGAACACAAATATACATTAGCATTATTGTATTATACATTAATATACATTAGCATTATTGTATGAGGATAAGGCAATGGTTTTCCTTAATGACACCATAAAAGTATCAGCCATCCAATTGCAAGCACTTCCCCAATGCTACAATATTTATGCTATGAGGACCTTGATATTTGCTGTGCAAGTATTTCATGGTGAACTAATGCCTATAAATTTATTTATTCATTTATATTTCACCTTTATTTTTATAAATAATTCAAGGCAGTGCATATATCAATATTTCCTCTCCTATTTTTTCTACAGCAACCCTCTGGGCTGGGCTGGGCTGACTAAAAACGACTGGTTTAAAATCACCCAGCTGGCTTTCATGCTTAAGGGAGAACTAGAACTCAGTCTCCTAGTTTCTAATCTATATAGCCTTATTCACTGGGCACAAGTGGTTCACTATGGCATTTCATATCTATGATCTATTTTCCCTGTGTTCACATAAGTCTCCATGTTGACCTTGACTCTGAGTGGCTATATGGACATGTTTGTGTTTGCAACTGTATAACAGTCCCTTGCCGTGGTTTTCATTCAGAATTCAATATTTTATGTATGTATTATTATTCTTAATTTACAATTCTTAAATGTATACTGATTTTCCTTTTTTCAGGTAGCTCTCCAAATGAAAGCCTCAATCTGTTTTCAATCATTTGTGTTATGTTCTTAGATGCAATCTTAGAAAATCCCTCCCCAAAATAATGGAAAATTGATGGGGGGGGACTTTTGCTGAACACAGTGGTTGAATGTCTCTTTGTTAAAAGGACAAGTCCAGAAGTATTTCCCAGATTTGTGGAAACAGGATTAAGAAAAAAGGAACTTTGGAGACCAACGAAAATTGAAGAATGATCCAGCAGAGAAGGGACAAAGGTTTGGAAGGCAATCAATAGCAACTCAAGTTATAAAGGCAGAAAGAGACTTTATGATTTTGCAGAAACCCTAAACATGTGTTTATTATGTAGTTTATGCTCTCTCCTTAAATTGCATTCCAGTTTGACTCCCTGTTTGACCCTGAGCAAGCTATGAATAAAATACTATTAAAAAGGACCCAAGGATGACCTCTCAAGCTCAAGCTAGTTCCAAAATCCTCTCAGTCTCCTCTAAACAAGATAAAAAAGGTATTTGCATCAATTATTTTTGCCAAGTCCTTCTGACACTTAATAAGCAAATCCTTACATTTTCTGACTCCTCATTTGGGGCCAGAAGGAATGCCTTTCATGACACCAAACAGAGCACTAAAATATATTCTTTGCAATTCTACAATATAGCCTTTTTAATGTATAGTTGTTTTTGCATTTTTAGTTTAATGTTATGCATTCTTTCTTAAACGTAGTCTTTAAAAAACTTTTCACCATTCCCTCTTTTTCATTTGCTGTATCTTTCATAGCTTTCTTAAAACAAGATAATTGAAAGAATTAATAACAGAACTGATTGTATTTAAGTCAAGGAGGAACAGTTGTTGATCCTTTTTAATGAAACATACTTTTGGGCTGCAGCCTAAGTTTCTTAACTTCAATTTACTCCTTTGTGGATAATAATTAATATTTGACTATTGAATGATGAAAAGATGGAAAAACTTTCACCTACACAATTAATAATAAATGGAACTTATGTTGAGTAAAGATAGCCTGCTATAAAAATGGAGGCTCTTTAACACTTGTATTATTGCCAATATTGCTTGCTTAAAATCATAGATCTACAATCATAGTTCTATAACTGGAAAGAAAGGGTGATTGGTTAGCTAGAGAAATAGAAACAAGTCGATGAAACAAGATGATGCTATAAAGCAGGGGTGTCAAACTTGCATCATCATGGTGTCGTCATGAGACATATCCTCTTTTTCTCTTTTCTCCTCTAAACCGGGCATGGGTGTGGCCAATGCATGACACATCTGGCCTGTGGGCCTTGAGTTTGACACCCCTGCTTTAAAGAAAAGGCTAAATCCTGGAGCCTGTACACATGGGAATTGCATTGCTTGAATTTGTCATGGCCTGCTGCTTCAGAAATTTTCTATCTATGGCCAATTATTATATTCCAGAATCTCCTCCCTTCAACTCAGAAAAGCTATTTAATTTTTTCCCGTCTTCTGACACCTTACTGACACCCACTTCTCCAAGAGAGAATCTGAGATTGACTTCTTTTAATTTGCTAAATTCCCCTCAAAAATAAACAAAGAGACACTGAAACATTCAGAACAGAAGAGTTAAGAACTCTTCCCAAATGAGCATCTTCCCCCGTGCCATGTGCTCCTGTGACCTGAGGCTGCTCTGGGTTGCATGTGGCCTTATTATTATTTTTTGAAACATGCTCCATTTGTGTGCAATTTTTGCTACACAAGACACACCTTATTTTTGCTTGGCCTTCATAGACTCTGCAAGTTATGTGAGAACAAGGTATACTAGAATAGCTTTTGGGTGTTGGTGAATACTGCCATGTCACCCAAAATGTTGTGGCCTGTCATCTTGGATCATAGATCTACCATCACTAATCTAAACTCTGTATGCTCCATTCAAGTAATTATTTCATGAAATTGCCCCTTATTCTTGAAAAAGGCTTGCTGCCTTGTCTCTTTGAATTAATATCTCTGTAGAGTATTAATTGCTTCTTCTCTGATAACCTAGTGTTTTCGGTTTCTAATATTGTTCCAGAAATTATATTGATTGGTTAATTATTAGTGAATTATTGATTTATTGCTTTAATCCATTTATTATCATAACATAATGCTTAGATTTCTGGGACTCATGGTCCCTATTTAATGTTAAATAATCCATAGCAATGTTCCTCAACCTTAGCAACTTTAAGATATGTGGACTTCAATTCCCAAAATTCTCCAGCCAGCTTGGATTTGAAGATTGAAAAACACGGATCCATAGCATTAAAATTTTGATAGAACTGAGGCTATTAGGGTTTCCAAGATTATAATACGTTTATGTTTTAGGGTTCCATCCAGAACTTTGATACAGGGAGGAAAAAATTACAAGGCACATGGATGTATTTAAATAAATAGACTCATTCTCATGGGTATTTCCTCTGTTGTAAAACATATTCATAGAATTGCGGTATGCATGATGAACAATTGCTTTTTATTTATCATTCATCTAATTTGTTTAATTTGAAGCTGTCCCTATAAAGTGAAAAAGTCACAATCTATATTTCTATCCTAAGGACTATAATTTTACACAACCCAGTATCTATAATGCAGAAAATTGTTTAATTAAAACAGTTAGCTTATCCTTATTATAAAATCGTAGGATTAAAATAAGACTTTGGGGTTTACTACTCCAACTTTCTATTTAGTGCAGGAATCCTCATACCATTCTTGCAAATAGCTGTCCTGTCTTCTATTCATAACCTCCAATGATAGCGCACCAACAAGTTCAGAAATTTTTTCATTGCTTCATAGGTCTCATGTAAAAAAAATGTAGATGGTTCATCAGATTATATTAAACAATGCCCCTTATGTTCCATCTTGAGGAAGAAAAAGAGAAGAATTTGAAATAGCTATAGTTGTGCAAAATATATAAAACCTTTCTGAATCTCTGAACTATCAGAGATGTGACTCAGGTAAGGTATAACTTGAGGATATTTTAATGTATTAATTGTTTCAAATCAGACAAATCAAAACATACTGGAGGCTCCTTTAATTATGACTTATGAACTCCTTCCAGCAATATAATTACATGCTGCTGTTTTCTACCAAGTTTCCTCGAAAATACAACCTACTCCAAAAACAAGCTCTAGCCTGATTTTCCCCATTAACATTTTTATTGAGTTATAAAGTAAAGTAACATACAAAATACAAAGTAAATAGGAGAGCAGTGGGGGAGGGAAAGGGGAAGGATAGGTGAGGAAAGTTAACAGAAAAGAAAAAGAAGCATTGACGTCCGATTCTCACTGTTACAGTAAAATAAAACATTAACATCAAATCACAACTTTATGCTTTTTCATAATAATATAAACAAGACATTTCTATAAAGATCTATCAGTCGGATCAGTAAAACCCAAAATCAAAGTTTCATTCTTCTCCACTTCAAGTTCAGAAGAGGTCTCCATGTGGAAACAAAAGTACTTATGTTCTATTCTTAAATCAAAGTGGTCAATTGTGCCATTTCAGCCAACCCCATCCATTTCTTTAACCATTCATCCATAGTAGGAATCGAAGTGTCCTTCCATTTTTGTGCATACAATTAGTCTTGCTGCTGTCAACATTTACAGTAAAGAAGTTCCAATTTTTTTCCTCTAGTATTTTTTCCATTAAACTGAAAGGGAAAAGTTCTGGTTCCATTTGTATCTCCATTTTGAAAAAAAAGTATTAAAATATGAATCATACTCCAATATTTTTGTTTTATCACATGCCCACCATAGATAATAAAAGGTCCCCTTTTTAGTTTTACACTTCCAGCATTCATTTGACAAATCTTTACACACCTTAAATAATTTATCTGGTGTTACATACCAACGATGCATCATCTTTTTCTTTTTGATTGTAATTTAATGTGATTTTTAAACCCTTTATACACATATTTTCCCATTGTTCAAGCATCACCCTAATCCTAACCCTAGCCTGATTTTTATGCCTGCCCCTAATATAAATCCCAAAATAATCCCCACCCACCATCTGGTTATATGACGTGGGGCAAGGCACAGGCATAAAAATCAAGCTAGGACAGAGTTCAGGGATTGGAGCTGCCCCATGCCCCGCAACTGCTTACCTTAGGACCACCACAGCCAGATCTCATATGCCCCAATACCTGTTGCACCGCTGCCTGACAACTTCTGCAGCCGCTTTCAGCCATTCACCACCAGGCACCTCATGGCTTGTTGCACTAGTGATGCCACTTGTGGCAGAATGCCACAAGGCTCGTTGCATTGGTGCCACCATTTGTGGCAGGAGGTCACGTGGCATGTCAATGCAACTGCTTGCATATGCAATAACACATGCCACACAACCTCCTACTATGAGTGGTGGCACTGCCACAAGCTTCACAGCATCCTGCCGCGAGTGGTGGCACCAGTGTCAGAAGCCATGAGATGTCTGGCTGTGAGCAGCCATAAGGGACCACAGAAGTCAGGCAGCAACATGACAGGTCTCTGGGTGTGGGAGACATGGCTATGGTGGTCCTAGGTAAATGGGTAAGACATTATTTTGGGGCCGAAAATAAGACTGGTCTTATTTTCAGGGAAACATGGTAACCGGATGGCCTTGATGCAAATAATTATGGCAAATGATATCCTGATAAATTGATAGCTAACATCTTAACTGATTAAGTAAAATTGATTTTACTTCCATCTGATATATTAAACATATACGTAACACTTCAAATTAAGGAATTAGAACAGGTGTCCCCATTTTTTTTCATTCTGCAAATCGGCAGTGGAGGGCAATAGTTTCACACATGTAAACTTAATCCCACAATGCGCAAATGTAGCTTTGCATACTTACCCACTGGTTTGGTGGCCCGGTTCCCAACTGGCTGTGGCCCAAAAACAAGCTGTGACTCAAGGGTTCAGAACCCCTAAATTAAAAAGTAAATATTGCTAAATGGATGGTTACACCCAGATGATCTCAAACAGCTATGTGGTTGGGCGGAATGAGACCTTGTTAAAATTCAGAAGGGAGATCATTAGAATAATCAGGGCTGTACCAATCCAGGAAGTCAAAAATATTTTGGAAAAAAGCAAGAGCATACCACTTTTTTCCTATTATCAAGAAAATGGCAAAAGTCTTCTGGGAACTCACCAGCAGTTGACCTCAACTCCAAAACAGTTTGACCTTTTTAAGGAAGAGAAAAAAATATTTTTCTACAATCAAGGTGCATCTAATTGCCATCAAAAAACATATATGTAATGTTGCATGATGCAAAGCTGGAACAGAATATGAGATAGGGCCATTTCATTTTTTTCATAATGGTCTAGATATAAACTATTATTCAAAAGCAAGACCACCTGGAAAGGAAGAAAGCTGGGGTAGAAGTGGTGATGGACGCACTCTTACTGTGGTGTATCCTCCAGAGAAACCAAAACTGACCATTGGCACAGAAAGCCTGAGGGACTGAAATGTGTTTGAAAATTAGTAGGTCGGATTGGTAGTTAGGTTGTTGGTTTGAGCTCCGAGCTTGGCAATTTGGTTGCAAAGGTTTCGTTGCCATTCGATGAGACATCATCAGTGCGTTTTGAATTTTGCTTGCCTGTTAGCACAGAGGTTTTTAAATACCTTTTTATGAGATGCAAATTAATCTGAATGTTGTTTGTTTGGATATTTTTGATCATGGTCTGATTTTGGACTGTTTAATTGGCTGGCTCATGTTGCCGGACTGTAGTTAAATACCATCTTTGTGATGCAGATTAGGATTAGAGTTGTTATCTGGGTGCTTCCGAGTCATGGTCTGGTTTCGGCTTGTTTGATAGCTTGAGTGGCTGGCTGTTGTTACTGAGATGTGATCCGATTTCTTGTGAGTTGATGGGTTATAATTTTGTTATGGTGTAGTGGGGTGTCTGTTCATTTTAAGAATCGTGGTTGATGCAGTTTTTTCGTTCTCAGCGATTGGTAGACAGAGTTGATGTCAATGTGTCTGTTTATTAATTTATTGGTTGAAAACCAGGCTTCAAGGAATTCTCTTTCTCTCCTTGATTTCACCTGGGTTACAACTATGGTTCAGGGTAGATCAAATTTGTAATCTTCTGAATCTTCGTGGACTGACAGGAGGGATAGTGAGTCATGTATTTTGATAGCCAGAAAATGTTCATTCTGTCTGGTTGTCAGCTTTCTTCCTGTTTGTCCAATACAGTTCTTTTCGCAGCTGCTGCACTGAATTTGGTGTAGGGCGCCTGATCTTTGGTTTGTTTCTGTCTGCCCTTTCAATTTTGATAGGGTCTATCTGAGAGTTGAGGTTAGTTTGTGGGATACTATGAGGTCATGTTGGCATAGTACTCTTGCTGTCATTTCTGAAACATTCTGTATATAGAGGATTATGATTCGTCTGATTGTTGTTCTTCCTGTTATAGCTGTTGTATTACTTTGAGTATTTGTATTGTTTGTATGTAGGCATCTCTGGATGAAGTTTCATGGGTATCAGTTTCCTCAAAGACTTTGTATAGGTGTTTTTGTTCTGCTGATCTGACCTCCCTGGTATTACAATGAGATTCTGCTATCCCAAACAGTGTTCTGATGCAGCTTTGCTTATGGCATTTTGAGTTGTTGCTGTGGAAGTTGAGGATTTGATTTGTATGTGTTGCCCTCCTGTACACAGATGCTAGAAGTTGGACATTGGTGGTTCTGATTACAAGGATGCCCAGAAATGGTAGTTGTCATTCTCACTTTCTATTGTAAATTGGATATCTGTGAAGACATGATTATTTGGTAAGTTTAATTGATCTGATTGTGCTTGATTATCACAAAGGTTATAATCAAGCGCGATCAAGTCGATCAAACTTGCACTTGATTATCACAAAGGTAGGGGCTACGGTGGCTCACATGGTAAGATGCTGAGCTTGCACTTCACTGAATTTGGCAGTTCAGCAGTTTCCATGAGTGAATAAACCACGTATGGATAGGAAAGAAGCCTCCCTCGATTGTCTATGGCTTCCAGGCATCCCACAGGTAAAAATAACACCACTCGAAAAAAATCCTTTCACAAAGGCAGTCAGCCGCTTTGGTGATTCCTGGCTAACACATGCCATACGCTAAAAAAAAATCACAAAGGTGTCGTCAATGTAGTGTACCCATAGCTTGGGGTTTATCTGTGGAAGTACAATTTCTTTCATCTTTTGCATGATAACCTCTGTTACTAGCCAAGATATAGGAGAGCCCCTAGGCAATCCCTTCAGTTGTTCATAGATCTCTCTGTCAAATTTGAACTAGGTAATCAAGCATAGTTGGATGAATTTACATACACTTTTTGTTGTGAGTAGATCTCTTGGTGGCTATGCATTGTCCAGTAGTTTTTTGATTGGGTCAATTATTAGTTTCAGATCTACTGATTTGACCTTGTCCAGGAATTGTGTGGCATCGTTTATGGAGTATTGGGAATCACTGATGATGCAATTTATGCATTTCAAACATTACTTTTGCAAGATTTTAAGTGGGTGTGCCAGGGAGTGAGACAGTCAGTCTGAGTGGGGTGTTTTCTTTATGCACTTTTGGAGGTCCATAGAACTGAACTGTTTAAGTCAGTCGCTTTCATTCTCTGATATTCTTCTTTGGTGAATTGATTTGATTCTTGCAACTTTTTAAGAGTTTTGTTGATCTTTATTGGTCAGCTTCCCAGTTGGTTAAGCTGTCTATAGGTGGATGTATTGTGTGGACTTGCCTGGCCTTTTGTATGTAGTCAGCCTTGTCTAGTAAGACTGCCATACGATATTTGTCGACTGGTAGGATGACAATATTGTTATCAATTTTGATGGATTTCATTGCCTGTTGTTTCTGTTTTGTAAAGATGCTGGAGTTTTGTTTGCATCTCAGCATCGAGACAAAAGTTGACATATTTATTGTTGCACTTCTTCGCTGAGGTCTTTCAATTTTAAGGTGTTTTCGAGGCTTGCTAGGAATTCCGTGTTTGATGCATCTTTGTGGTTGAAGTTCAGTCTCTTTATCAGGACTTCTTGTTACATATCTTTGAGTTGTCAGTTGGATAGGTTCTTGATCCAGGTTTGTTCGTTGTGAATGTTGTTAGCCATTAGTCTGGATAGCTTACTTTGTGGGGCAGTGTGCTTCTTTTCTTTTGTATTTGTGTATTTGTATTTGTTCTGTGCTCGATTGCTGTGTTCAAACTTTGAATAAGTTGAGGGACCTTTGTTGAAGAATTTAAATTAAAAACATTTAAATGTATTTTAAATTTAAAGACAATAATCATGAGGTACGGGGTGTAATATGTTACAGAGTAAAGCTTCACTTTAATATCATCCCAATTTACCAGGATGACTTTGAATTCCATCTAGGACTCATGGATTTTCTTTACATGTAAAAGAGGCAAGAAGCTGTTCTGCTTGAAAATATCTCTTTCCTAGAAAAAAAAAGATACAAGTAAACCAAGAGCAGAAGTCATTCTGTTAAGGTTTAGAAAAGGGAAACAACCTGACCTAATTAACTTTGGGTACAGGGATGTTTTATGATTGGCCCAATCCAACCTGTGGCTGTTGTTTGATGAGTAAGCATACATCTAGAATCACACTCAGCAAATTGTACAATCCAGGGTGATTATATAAATTTCATAAAGCAGCATTGATTAAACCAGGGGTAGTCAACCTTTTTATACCTACCGCCCACTTTTGTATCTCTGTTAGTAGTAAAATTTTCTAACCGCCCACCGGTTCCACAGTAATAGTGATTTATAAAGTAGGGAAGTAACTTTACTTTATAAAATTTATAAAGCAGAGTTACAGCAAACCCCTACCGCCCATCATGAAAGCTGGAATGCCCACTAGTGGGCGGTAAGTACCAGGTTGACTACCACTGGATTAAACCATCAATGATTTAGCAATCTAACATGACATTTGCAAGATGGCATGTGAGCATGCTAAATTCACCAGACATGTTGGCATTTTGTAAGAAAAATAATTTTGAGGGAGAAACAGAAGTATTGTTTTGGAAGTGATCACACGTCTTAGCATTTGCATGCAGTATCACCGAGCCCTCATGCAGCAAAAGGACATATATTAGCTACGCAAATTATGTTATATTTGAACTTCTTAATATTTCTCTTAAATACCTTTATTACTAAACTTTTAAGGAAGGAAATAATAATTTATCTACATGGTCAATTAAGCAAATACCTAGGTATTTTCATAGGACTGCTAATGTTATTTACATTTTCTTATAACTAAAGACTTCTAATACCATGCTTCTAATTGTGGATATTGTTTCAGATGCAACTGCTTCATAGTTCAGAAAGAGCATTTCCTGGTGTTAATGAGTTGAGCCTCAAACAGCTTGAGAATACAGCAGACCTAACTTTTTGAAAAAGCGAGATCAGTTCCTTTGCTTTTCACATGATATCCCTTTTCAGGAAACTATTAGTATTCTACTTGCTTTCAGTAGAGAAACATGGTTATTTATCCCATATTGTGAAAACTAGGACTATAATGTCTTGTATTAATTAATCAAAAATTCTGCAGGACTCTGTTCAAAATCCATCCAGAATCTTGTAAGTTTACTTAAATGCTGGAGATATTTGCAGAAAATGTGGTTTTTGAGCTTTTGTTCTCATCATACAATGTGGCAGGTAGAGAATGCTCAGATACTGAATTATTCTGGATTATTTAGCTTTTTAGGGGTGCGTCTGGAGGAAATATAATTTAGTTGCTGGTCTGTGGCTTTTAAAGTAACTCTTGGGAAATCTCTGCTTTGCCATGCCTCCTCCCATTTTTACAATTGTTATGATGTCTGCACTTCCTTTGTTGTTGCAGCTATATCTCACTCCCATTTTCAGAGACCTTAACCTTCTAAAATTGTTTTTAATGGCTGCTTCGGCCAATGAAAAAAGGCTCAATAACATAAAGACTGCTACTATGCATTTTTTAGAATATTTTAAAGCTCTCTCAAAAGCCTTTGTGGTTATTCTCAACAATAGACTTTCAACTGCTGATCTACAAATATCATGTAATTCAAAAGGCCCTGCACTTGGAATTGCACCACTAAAGGAAATGATTACATTATATTCTTCACATGCTCTTAGCCAAGTAATTTCTGTCCTGAAGAAATCAAAACCAACTAAGTACTGGAGTTTTTTTGGTAGTGATATTCAGATTGGCTTAAGCTCTTCATAATTATTAAAAGAATCTGAAAAAGTATAGCATTACAAACAAAGTGCCATGCTTAAAAGGAAAAGTACAGGTAGCCCTCAAGTTATGACCATTTGCCCAATCATTGTTATGCTGATGCTGAACAAATGGTACTTATACATAGTCTCAAAATTGCAACTGTTCAGAACATCCCTTCCCCAGTCATGATAGAAAATGGCAACCCAATTAGACTTAGAAATGCAGGGGCACTTGAACTCATTTTGGATGAGTTCAAGTGCCCCTGGATCATGAGATGGGTGTATTATAAATTTGCTGAACAATTCTCCCATCTATTTTCCTTCCACGTCTGTCCTTTGGCCTTCCTGCACTGCAATGCCTCCATCATTGCCATGTTCTTGCTCCTACTGCTGACTAAGCATGCGCAGCATGGCCCTTAATGAGGCAGCTGTTGGTCACCCAAAATTTTCTGAGGTTACTCAGTTATTTCCTTACAAGACATGGGGAAGAAGACTTCACGTGGCCAGCAGTTGCATCATGAAAGGCCAGGCATAACTTATCAGCAGCAGGAATAAGAAGAGGCAAGTCAGATCGCCTGAAAGTGTAAGGCGGTGAGAGTGATTGCATCTGGGCTGCTTCACACTGCAGCTCAAAAGCTTCTTACAGTTCAACAGCATGGCAAGCGACCCCGGAGCCATGTACTTTTGGTGCTGCTTGCTTACCTATTAGGAAAGTGCAGGACCAAAAGGGTAGAATTTGGGGGAAGGGGAAGATAGAGAGTTTGGGAAGTTGAATATGAGGCAGTCCCTTTCCTTGGAAGAACTAAAGCTCAGAACTGGGAAAGAATAAGCTGTGAATTGCTTAGATTGGGGTGGGTCTTCAGCTAAAGACTGATGGGATTTGAATAATGACAGCAATAAGTCGTGTCAAGATTGCTATGTGCAATGTAGTCAAGCTTTATGATCACATCACTTAACAAACATTTCAATCAACATAATAATTTAAAGGCTACCTTTATAAAGCAATTTATTTAAAGCGACAGATTGGGTTGTCTCTACTGGAAATAAATATTGCATTTGCTTTAGCAGTAAATCAATATTGAAATAAACCCTTTTTTTTCACTGAAACTGAGTTGTAAAGAGCAGAATACTTTAATAGAAGGTGCCAGCTGATAAACCTACATACTGTATTTTTCGGACTATAAGACGCACCAGTGTATAAACGCACCAAGATTTCAAAGAGGTAAGTAAGAGAAAAGAGTTTTTTGTCCCCCACCCCCCAGCCCCCAGGAGCACTCTGCAGGCTTCACCCGGGCTTGGGGAGGGCAAAAATGTCTCATTTTTGCAAAGAATGGACCGTTTTTCACCAAAATGGGGGCATTTTTCCCTTCCTCCAACCCTGCTGAAGCCTGCAGAGTTCTTCTGGGGGGTAGGGGAAGGAAAAAACACCCCAATTTTTGCAAAAAATGGCCCGTTTTTCACAAAAAATGGGCTGCGGGGGTGGGGCTTTGGGGGGCCAAAAATGGCTGTACTCGGTGTACAAGACGCACCAACACTTCCATGCTCTTTTTCAGGAAGATGCATTTTATACTCCGAAAAATACGGTATAATGAATTACACTAAGATCATCTTTTACTTTGGTAGCTCCCAGTCATCTTTATATTATTTAGGACAGTAAAGCAGTCTAAAAAATAATAATGACCACCTCCATTTGCTGCTCCACTTAAGTTGACTTCTTGTTGTTTGAAGATTTTCATAGAACAAATGGATACTTGCACACTCATAAACAAATATCAGCATGTTCAAAGGGCCTCCCTGTATTACAGTTTAAATTTCCTGTCTTGTGCTGTGATTAGCTTAGGGAGTTAACAGCAACCTATATACAATTGGGGAAAATGTACGAAGCTCAATGGCTTTTCACTTATTCCATTTCTTTTTTGCGTCACCAAATCTTTGGATTACTTTGTATGAATTAAGTTTCAAAATCTCCTTTGTGGAAAAAGATAAAAACTTAGCTGAGGACATTCTTTCAGAAAATAATCTAGAGAATAGAAACCAACTGCATTTTCAACAAGTTCGACACTAGCAAGTATCCCATTCTCTTCTAGAGCCTGTGGTCTTTTTTTATAGTTTTCGAGAGAAACAACGTATAGTTTGGTTATAGTTTATGTCCAGAGATAGTAATAGGAATGTGTACAAGTAGATAACAATACACAATAGAATCAAACTTGATATTTAACACTAATTAATGGACTGCTTGTATGATTCCTTAATTAGTATACCTTTATTACCTACAATGACCTGTGAGGTAAGTTGGACTGAGAGTAAGTGATTAGCCCACCGTCATCCAGTAAGCTTTCATGGCTAAGATGGCTCTTGAACTCAGTTCTAGTTTTCTAGTCAGGCGCCTTAATCATTAAACCAAATGTTTTTTTCCACCTAGGGGCAAGCTAGAGGTACACTGATTGTGTAAAGAACAAAGGATTAATAGTTAAGATGTAGCATTATGAATAAGGAGTCTCTCTTATAAATAGGGATCAAAATGGTTGGGATAATGTCACGAAATTATACTAAGAGCCGCGGTGGTGCAGTGGTTAGAATGCTATTCTGCAGGCTACTTCTGCTGACTGATGGCTGCCTACAATTTGCCAGTTCAGATCTCACCGGGCTCAGGACTGACTCAGCCTTCCATTCTTCCAAAGTCGGTAAAATGAGGACCCAGATTGTTGGGGGCATTATGCTGACTCTGTAAATCACTTACAGAGGATTGTAAAGCACTGTGAAGCGGTAAGCAAGTCTAAGTGCTATAGTGCTATACTGTTTGAACAAAATGTTAAAAACTGTTTAAATCTCTAACATTTTAATTAAATGTGCTTCAATTAAATTGCAGTTTATTATTTTGAAGCACATATAATTGCTTATAGCATAAACTTTCAGAAGGCAGATCTTCGGTTTGTATCTTCATATTACATTGAGTATGAACTTCTTAAAATAAATCACAGCAATATGTTTGTGTTAAAAGTACTAAATAGCTATTCTAATGGACCCAGAGGTTAAAACTTTATTAAAACCCGAGACCAGCAAGGAATCAGATTAGGCAACTAATACGGGTACTGTATCATAAAACATTTTAATGTGAATACCTCACATCCACAAAATAATAAGAAAAACTATTTACAAAATTTTGTTTACAATTTGGTCACTTTTATATTAGCTTTAGACATCTACAGATGTTCTTGGGTGGAAACAGGTATGTGCCTTACTCGGGCATTTAATGGCAGATTAATTGCATGTTTTTATATGCAATGGCTCTCCCTTAGTGCACTATGCCGAAGTAAGCATGTTGTGTTTACATTCCCCTTTTATTTATGGCTCAACAACAAAAGAAACCCCAAACAATAGCACTTTCCTACCTGAACACTGCCAAGTTTCTTAATCACACAATTCTGTAAAATGTCTTCAGTTACACAATTCAGTAAAATGTGTACCCTTCCATAGTTTTCCTATCCAATTTTTAAAAATCATGTATCAGCAATGGTTTAATTGTCCAAACTACCCTAAACCAAGGAAAGTATATACAACATAACTAGATTTCACCCCCCCCCCCCCCCGGATCAAGGCACTTTTCTGAGCAATGACAAAAGTTCCTTTCCCTTGCCATTATAACAAATTTAGAAACCCAATTTGTTTCTCTTTTAATAACAATAGTATTTTCTGCATATAATTCTTGAATTATGGCATTTAACATGTATAAAGGATGCTTTAGCCAGCAATATTATTACCATGAAAAAAATTCAATTGCCTTCATCTATAGAGTTGCTACATACATTCACAGTTTTCAGAAATTGTAATTAGTTTCTCCAGTTGTGCTTTTAAAACTCTAGGATTCCTCCCTCCCCCTCCCACAAAAAATAGTAAGTGCAAAGAAAAATGTCTTGTGCAACTACAACAGTTACAGAGTTATAAACTCCAAAGGAATGAGAATTTTTGTCATTCTCAGTTTCTTTCTCTTATCTATTCAGGTGTTGCTTCTAAGCTTCGTCAAGGCTTTGAAGATTCAACATTTGCAGATGATACTGGTTTATTCAATCCACATGAAACAGCAGCATCGTGGATTTGCTTTAGGTTCTCCAATGCCTCATTTTTAGCATACTTGAGAAGATCAGCTTGGCCCTGTTAAGAACAAAAGGAGTTTCATTTATCAATATTAAGTCCACTCTTCAGCCTTGATTTATCCTACAATAGCCCCCCACCCCTTCACAAAGATGAAAAACAGATCACTTTCAGCTAAAACCCTTGAAGATAATACGGCTGGACTGCTCTGTATCCAAGTGGTCAAATACATATTTTAAAAAGACAAGAATCTTTCCCACCAAACAACTTTTGGCAAAAGCAAACTTTTGTATTTTGAGTGGAATCCAAGAACCCATGGAAACCATGAGAAATTTATTATTGCTCGTGATCCAGCAATTATAATTATCATACACTGTACATCTTGTTTTTTCAATGATGAAATTAAAACAATGTGTATTCAACTGAGAATTCCAAAGTGCCCAGAGTCATTTTTCAGAAACACAGACCTGGACAGTCACCCACCAAAGCATACCACACATCTGAAAGCTTTTGAATACTGTATTCTCAACTGTTCTGTCTAGAATCTCACATATCTCATATATTAGGGAAAATCTCATATATTGGGAAAATTCAGCTTGCATATCATATATATAATTAATGGACCAAAATCATACCTCTAAGAAAATAAATATATTTGAAGACTGGAATGATTGACTTTACTTAACAATTGCTAAAAATGATTAAGTTCTGCAAAGTTTCTGAAATGGAGAAGGTAGAAAATGTAACCTGTCTTGAGAGACACAGTTAGGACAATGTAATCAATCACAGAAACTCCTAAGAATAATAAAAACCAATGACATTTTGATCAATAGATATTTATAGAAATTTTTTAAAAATACTTTTTCCTGAGTCAAATAATTGGATAATTAAAATGGAAAAATCAGAATCACAGGAAGTTATATTTGGCAGTTTTAGTTTGTTATGTAAGAGATATTTATCAATAGAACTTTTACTTTAATTGCGTTCCTTAATTTGTCAAAATAAAACTGCTTTGTTTTATTTTCCCATAAAACAAAGAATGTTAATTTAAAACACTGTAAAATAAATAAATTATATACTTTATCAGAATCATTTCCATAAAATTCAGTAATGCATTATTTATTTATTTTACTTCATTGCTGCAGTCATAAATCAAATTTGCATTTGCTGAAATTAACCTGGTGAATTGCATTTTGAATTTAATCTGCAAAGCATTGCAATCTAACTATTAAATACAGTGAACAAAAACATCGTTATTCCATCTGAGACTTGTTCACTTCTATTATTAGTAAACCAAGTTATTTCAAAATGCTGGGGAATTAGCAAATAATTGGCTATACAATTTTAGATTGATATGGGACAACAGCTGGTAGCTCACTTTCAAAGCAGAATAATTTATCTTGACCAATAATATACCAAATATTGCCACAGTTCAGAAATATCTTGAAATAAGTGATGCCTAAAATTTGGACTATGGAAATAATATGTCATTCTGCTCCTTAAATTCTTTCATGTACCCATGATACAAATTCTCAGTAAGATTGAAAGATACTGGCTTTAACACAGAAGATGGAGATGGCTGCAACTGATAGTAATATTGGATTTGAAGATGCTAAATGGATATATGTTTTTTTTAAGACACAGCATTTTATCATTGTAGTAGCTCAGGAAAAACAACCAGTGACCCAGTGCATTGGTATGCATGCATATGCTGTATATTCATTCCTGATTCAATACAGAATAGCCGGTTGTAGTGAAGGAGTTTGCCTAAGAAGAAAGCAAGCATATTAGATAAACTGAGTTTGCACAAGTAAAATAAAAACCACTGCTTTTGGCACATAGGAAAAGATAGTCAGAGATAGACTTCTTGGTGAACTGGAAAGAGGAGATATGGTTAGGGGCTTCTATTTGTGCATTAGTCTGACTAGACTATGGCAAACTTCTTTCCAGATCAGAAAGAAATATTTTAAGTATTACATGATCCATGGTCACAAAGAAATATTTTACGTGTTACACAGTCCACGTTTGCTGGTAAACAATCTTTTTCTTTACCAAATTTCTTATAATTGTAGTTCCTGACACTCTTGCATAGGAGAATGAAATGTCCTACTTAGTCAATATAAGGAAGATCTTGTAGATCAGTTAAGAATATGAATCTAAATGTACCTTTCCATAGGTATTCTAGAGCATGCTACACACTATTATCAGCCAAGCCATTTTTTTCTTTTGAAGACACCAACATTAACAACTTTCATGTTTTACAATGCACTTTTCATAGACAAGTCTGCACTTGTGAATATTTTCTGCAAAAAATGATTTTGAAATTGCTCACAAGAGTTAAATCAAAACTCTTCAGAACTAGCCATAATCATGAATAGACTGTAAATATTAAATACATTACTTGTAGTTTAAGAACTACTAAATGAATCAATATATAAAAGTACAATTTATGATCTACCTATTCCCAGTAGTTTAACTTAATTTTAATAAATGTTAATACTAGTATTAATAAATTTTTAAATTATTTTTTAAATTCTATCACAGGTATGCAAAACCATAATTTTGTCTAATTTTATCTAACATTTCTAAGCAATTAGATTTGAATCATCGATAATTATGACACAAGCAGAACAAATTCTGTGTTGGTTTATACAGCTTCTATGGGCCTGTTTTGCTTTCAATTTCCAAATGAATGGCTTTCAGTTGTCTGTGTTGACCCAGCAAAACAAAAAGCTACCAGGAAAGAAAGAGTTCATTAATCAGTAAAATGACAAAATAAACCAAATTTCATCAATTATGTTTTGTTCCCTACAGGAAACAGAATCATATTCAGAATCTTTTAAAACACTATTTCTATGGGCTATGTTGGAACAAAATTCAAAACGTTAAGTGTTTCATTATAGGAAACAATGCTTCCTGCTCCTTCACTTTTTACAAAAATGGGAATTTCTGCAGAGTGCTCCCACTAGTTAATCTACAGAGAAAGTGACCAAGGAATGATTTAAATATTCTAAATTCCAATTGCAAGCAACAAAAGCAACAGCTAAGCAAACTTTTTGCAGTCTTCTGCAAAATCACATCACTCAATTAATAGCAATGTATTATTTTGAACAAAATTTATAAACAGCACAACTATAAAAATGCACTTTGCTAGTTACTAGCTTCTCTACAATTGGCAGCCTATCTACAAAGCTCAACAGACAAGCAAAAAGAATATAATTGTTTATTGACCAATGTATTTTCTAAATCTTAATGACCTGAAGGATATAACTGCACTGGAAGTTAATTGTGGAATACTAAAACACTCAAAATAATACTCCATTATTGTCCTAAAATCAAAACAAAATGCTTTATCATCAAATGTTTGAGCTTAGAACATTTCAAGCTCAGAACATTTTGCACATCCCTCCAATCCAAAAATTGAATACCACCATGTCTCTTTCAAATTGATCATATTGCAGTATCAATGAGCATGTGCTTATAAAACATGCAGCAATCTTAGAACTATTTAGGAAGTTCCCATTTCTACTTAGCAGATCCCATATTATAGGAAACAAAAACTTAAGTATAGATGGATTGTAAATATCGAGGAAAAATTATTCAAATTAAGCTAGTTTATCATTACAAACAATATAATATGTACAAAGTAAATTACGTGTACTAACCATTCTCAAAAGCTCTGCAACAGTAGCAGAATAATCTTGAAAAAAGGTTAAAATGGAAGTATTTTTTAAAAACTGAAATAAGGTTATATGGTGGAATAGAAAGATAAACAGCATGAAATGTTATATTTTAAAAATAGATTCCACTATTCAACGCATAGATGCCTTCGGAAACAAATGAAATTTTTGTCCATAAAAATATACTGAATTAGATGATAAATGCAGAGAAGCAGCTGCACTAATTTTGTCACACTTATTTCCTTTTGAGTGAATCAAAGTCACTCCAGATGACAAATGGGAACAATTTTGCATTATAATCGTATGTTTCAATTTTTATTTTAAAAAAGCTCACTTTACAGTATGATTTTATATTCAGCCAGAACTTACAAGGAAAAAAGTCCTATAGTTAAGCAGATAGAGAAGCATGAAGCAAGCATATTCCACCACTAAATAAGAAAATCTGTTAATATTTTAACTTCTGTGATTAAATCATTAAAATCTTTTGATGATTTTTGCTAAAGACTGAAAAAGTACTTAATTTCTCTCTTAACTCTGTTACTGTTAATGCAGCAGCTGTTACTTCTACTTTTTTAAATGTAAGATAGCTTTGCAGTACCTTATCACTTCTCAGAAAAGTTAGTCTTCATCCTTCCCGGCTTCTATTAAATGGAAGCTTTCATTATAAAGGGCTCCCTATTGAAATCACTTTGTATTTTTATTTATTTATTTTCTTTTTAATCCCATATTTATTACTTTATAAATAACACAAGGCAGCAAAGATGCATAATACTTCTTCCCCTTCCTATTTTCTTTCACAGCCCTGCAAGATGGGTTGGGCCAAGATAGCCACCTTTCAGAAATGCATGACTGAGGAGAATTGCTTCTCATCCCTCCTTGCAGGAATATATCACTTAAACAGGCAGATACTTTCCCATTATGTTAATTATGCTCAAGTCATTATTTCCTTTATCTCAATCCTTTTCTTCCTCAAAATATTTTCAAAAGTCACCTCAAATATTCAAAAAATATTCAATTGATGCTACTACACATACCACACCTACTGTTATTTACATAATAGTAATATTCTGTAAATTTCTGCATCAATTGTTCTTTTGAAACATCAAATTATCTCGATAGAATATTTGACATGCTATTCTTTTATTTTAGTAACAAATTAAAGGGAATAATTTATGATAGAAAAAAACTTCAATAAACAAATGTTACCTTTAAAATGGTAATATTCCAGGTAAAACTCTCCACTGCTTTTTGTAGTTTTCTCTCTTTCAATCCTTCCTTTGCTCCTATATTTTGTAAGTTCTCATGGAACTCCATTGCTGGGGAATAAGACATATTTAAACCTTCTTATTCAACTTTCAATGCTTTTACTATAAGATTTTTTTTTGTGCTAAAAAGGAAACACACTTATTAATTTCCTATCAATCGATGGCTTATCAAAATTAGAAAATATATTAAAAACAGGAATAAAATCAAATTATGCTATTATTCTAAATATACTAAAATAATTTGTTTTTAATGTTTTATATATAAAGGGATCTCAGCATGTTTTCTTAGTTCAGAAACTAGAAACACCGCAAAAGAATTCATATTCAGTTAATCCTTGGTTGACTACTACCTCAATCAGTGACCATTTGCAAAATCATTTTTGGAACATTGCAGTATTTACAACAAAATGTCTTGGCCTGAGAAGAAAAGCATTGGGCAGTTCTAATCAGTTTCTGATAGCAAGATGAGTAGTAGGAGGGTTCTAATCAATTAAGATCGCAGACCTCAGCTTGTGAATTTTCAGTTAGCACTGTTTAGGAAAGCATTCCACTGCAGAGGAAAGCAGCTCTGGAAGAGATGGTTTGTTTAACCAATATCTTTGCCCAGCAGCAACTAGTGACTTCATAATGTCTCCCTCTGTTATATGTTTGCGTAGCAATTATTTTGCTTAACATCAAAGTCCCTGGAAGGTATTACAGATTAAATGAGGAGAGGGTGTATACAGTTCTCTCCAGGAGGCTCTCCGACAAGACTACTTTTAAAGTAAAATGATAATATTTTATCTTTAATTGCATTTAAGGCATTGCGTCTTTGCATTGAAATTAGTGGCTCTATATTGGTAGTAGCCACAGGGCCCCATATCACTTAACTGGAGACCTCAGCCCCTGTTAACTTCTTAGCCAAATTTAGCCCAGTATGTGGATCTAGTTCTAGCTGCCCAGTATGATAAAGAACTATTCTTGGAGTCTCAAGAACTCCAAGTCAGCTTGAAATATTGAATTTGTGTCCGAAATCATACAGTAGTCTCTTCACCTGCAGAAAAAATACACACAATTCTCTGCCTGAGTTGCCCTTCTAAGAACAAAGAAGATAGATTGCTTAATACATACTGAAAAAAGTAACTGAGTTTCAGCTAAGAATGTTTTATTTGTATAGGCTATGTTGATGGAAGACAGAATTCTCAACGTATTGAGTATATGGTAGCAATAACAAAGTAATACAGAATAATAATACATCCAACTTGCCCCCTTATCCATTCTTCTATGACAAAAAAGTAAAATGTGATTTGATTTTATCATGCTATATTTTGAAATGCCAATCAATGTTGCTTATATTACTAAAGAAAACAATTGATACAAATCTTAAAAAAAATTTGCTTGTGCAAAGCAAAATGATAGTGAATATGCTTTCCATTTCAGCACCAGGCTATGTACAGAGCTCATATATATTTGGATTTTATAAGTTGAGAGCATCAAGAGAGAAAAACTAAATAAGTCTCCATCTTTTACAATACTACCATAGATCAGTTTATTAATGAAAATCATGTCTTAACCACAGCATAGAATCATCCTATAGCCTTAGCAATCTTTTTTATCTAAAAAAAGCATATATTAAATTAAAAAATAGTAATACCGCCAAATGAAATATAACTTTTAATACACAATAAAATGTGTTTTCTATAGAAACTATTCATTGTTATGCGATTTCATGTACATTCAGAAATAGGCAGATGGGCACACGCATGCAGGTCACATGTACAGGGCGGGGCATAACCTTTTCCTAGGGGGTCACAGCAAGATCGACAGCAGTTTACAACTTCCGCGACACCTCATTTTAAAGCCCATAAAAAACTGAATTGAATGAGCTATTAAATGTTAAATTTGCTTTAAGAATGGCTGGAAAATTCGATTCGGAAATGCAAATGCGACTCAGCAATTGTTAAAGGAAAACAATGTCGAATTTTGGGGCAATGACGTCTGGCCGGGAAATTCGCCAGATCTCAATCCGGCAGAGAACATTGGGGCCATAATTAAGGATTAAGGATGAAGTGGAAGCTCTGATGATTCAGGAGCAAGGTCAAAATCGATATTCGGTTGAAACTTTGAGAATGAATTTGGAAACTGTGTTGAAAAATCTGGAAAATCGAACGGAACTGTTTGAAGATTTGTTGTGTTCTTATCCACCTCGTTTGAATGCTGTTCGAAGGGCTAATGGTGGTCATACTGACTATTAAATCGTGTCAATAAACTCAGTTTTTGATGGGCTTTCGAATGGTGTATGAATTATTTGTGTTGTTATTACAAGTGTTGCTGTGACCCCCTAGGAAAAGGTTATGCCCCGCCCTGTATTTCTGGGGACAATCTTTACTATATGCATAGAAAGGTTGGGCAGCCTTTTGTCCAGCAAACAGTTAACCAGAGCCTTTACAAAAAACTGTTGTCATTTAGCTGTAGCTACTGAATGGAGGTTTTGAGTGATAACAAAAGTAAGTTCAGCAGCGATTGATATGTGTGAATTAATCCTTCAAATATGGAAAATGAAAATAGCATTCATTTGCCTCTTTTTCACTGACATATATGTGTCGACTGCTAGCAAAAACACAGAAATTCTTACTATACAATACAGAGTTATAATCTGTATTAGATTAAATATACTGTTGCAGAGTTAAATGTTTGGGTTAAATTAAATTTGGTATTACATAATTCTTAAAAAACTAGTAAAATTACATGTGTGTAATCATGCATGCTAAAATGTAGCCTGTTAAGAAATAAATACATCTCGACATGCAACCACAACAGAGCCCAAAATTTATGTTGCTAAACAAGACATTTATTAAGTGTTTTGCCCCATGATCTTTCTTGCCATAGTGGTTAAGTGAATCACTGCAGTTGTTAAGTTAATGATACAGTTGTTACTTGAATCTGGTTAACCCATTGATTTTCCTTATCAGAAAATCACAAAAGGTTATCACATGAACCTGGGACACTGCAAGTCATAAATATGACACAGTTGCCAACATTTGAATTTTGATTACGGAGATCCTACAATGGTCGTAAGTTACTTTTTTCAGTGATATTTTAATTTTGAACAGTCACTAAATGAACTGTTATAAGTCAAGGACTATCTGCACAAGAGAAAGTGAAAATAACAAAGGAATACTTAATTTATATTTTATCAATTAAATTTAAATCTTATAAAACCTGGTACAATTGAAAAACATGTTTATTTTTAATAATAGTTGCTGAAAGAGTATCAAGCTTCATGTTATTTACTTTTTTATTTGTGACATCCTATTTGTGGAACACTTCTATATAATTTGCTGTGTCAGGTTTCTATATTTCTTCTATTTTATCTAGATAGTTACATATTTAGTTATATTTATTTTACTGTAGTATTTATTCTGTATTGTAGTATTTTATTATTGTTTAACTGCTCTGATAATTGATTTCTAAGACATAGTTCAGAACCAATCAATCAATTAATCTATCAATCAATCAAAAGTAAGTTGTTTGGCTAATTGTTTGCTAATGAAATATGATTCATTTCAAAGTAGCATATCTGTAATTACCTTTACAAAGAAGTACTCAATGGTTCTTAAGGGGACCTTGGGCACAGCTATTATACTACAAGGAGATGTACAACTCTCAGAGTTCCCCTTGTATTTACTGTGGCAAAATATGCAAAGTGAGATAAATAACTACAAAGGTTCTTTCTAGAGGATTTCATGATACTTCTAAAATCAATTCATTGATTATTTTAATGTGCTTTTATCATAACTCCAAGGCATAATTATTATGTAAAACTAACCATTTATTTAAAATGGGAAGGATGTCTGGCATAATAAACAATATGTAGAAATATTTAAGATTCCAGTATGTTTTTACTACTTGGTTCAATGGCACAAACACACCAACCTGAAGCAATTAATGGCAAAGAGCAAAAATTACAAAAATTACATATGAAGAGAACACGTTTGCTTTCTTGCTGTTTTTACAAAAGAAAAATGTTATATTATAGTCAGAACAAGTGTAAATGAAGACTATAATTTAATAATCCGATTTGAAGTTCCCTTCCAAACAAAATTTAGTATTAAGGTCTAATTTAGATACAATATTTTGGTTTCAGATACCAAATAGAATAAACCATCATTAAGAATGCAGTATAAATGTTTAAACAAATTCCAAAGTTATTACATAACTTGAAACAGATGAGTCACAACATATGTGCTTAAAGAGGAAACATGAGTATTACAAATGTGTGAATTTTTTACTATGCACTATTGAAAATGCCTTTTCATAATGTAGCTGGCAAAGACCTAATGTCTTTATATATGACTCATTTTTTCTGTAATTTTGTATAATTACATACATATTCTCAGCTATGCCAGAAATAGGTTGAAAAAATATTTTTTCATTGAAGGGACACAATGGAACATAGAAAACATGTCCATACAACAAAATTTAACCAATGATCCAAAGAAAATGCATTTTCCTGATTATAAACATTGAAAAATAATTGCCATTTTACTTATTGTTTCTTATTAGTGGAATTCTATATGAGCTACAAAACTGGTAATTTATGCTGTTACTCACTGTAATGTTCTGCATACAAAAATAGCCAAAGAGCGAAGAGATACTTTCTTAAAGAAATATGATGTGTATATTAGTAGTGTTTATCCAACAACTATTTCAGAGTATCATCTACTGTCTTTCTCATACAACAAAAGGTTATTCAAATATTAGCATTATTTCTATAGCAGAAAATCCTACTACAACACAAACAGCAAAATGCCTTGATAGTTTACACAATTGTTGTCGTCCCCCCCAAGTTTGTGTAATTGTACAGTGACTTACTGTAAATCTGGGTTGCATATTAAGCTAGGCCCTAAAATGTTCTCACCTTCTTAAAATTATTTCTTATAAGAAAAAAGGAAAAACAAAAGCAAATGGTTAAAATGAAATCTAACAAACTTCAAAGTCATACTGCCAATTGCTTTTTTCCTGAATGAACCGTTCATCATTGTTTCTTACACATTAATGACTATTATCTATATCTTATGCAATTTCTTAATTGTGTATCACAAATCAATATTTCAAAGAAAATATCCCTTTCTTTTCTATAAATTTATCAATAGCAGTAATAAGACAATAACTTAAAGATAAACTACAGGTAGTCCTTCACTTGCAATCACAATTGAACCCAACATTTTGGTTGCTAAGTGAGACAGTTGTTAATTGAGTTTTGCCACATTGTACAACCTTTTTTGTCACAAATGTTAAGTGAATCACTGCAGTTTCTAAGTTAATAACACAATTAAGTGTATCTGGCTTCTTCACTGAGTCTGCTTGTCAGAAGTTTCACATGACTCCAGGTCACTGCAACATCATAAATAAAACTGTCAATTGCCAAGTGGCTAAATTTTGATCATGTAACCATGGCGATGCTGCAAATGTTGTAAATATGAAAACTGTTATAAGTCACTTTTTTCAATGCCATTGAAAATTTGAATAGTCACTAAATGAACTGTTGTAATCTGAGGACTATCTGTATGACCATATATGACAGCAAATATGGTGGAGAAATGTTACATAATGTTAAAGGATTAATATAAAAGAATGAATCTGGATTGTTCCAAGAGTTTCAACATTAAAGAATCTAACAAATGAGTGTATTGCTACAATATTCCATACAAATCATTCTTTCATATGAACCAAATTCATAGTTGAAAATATCATGATACATTGTGCAGTGTATACAAATTCTTTACACTGTACAGTTCTTCAGCTTAGTAGAATATATAACATAATAGAATATATAAACCACCCAGGGTAGCCCCACAGAGAGAAGGGTGGCTAATAAATTTAACAAAATAAAAATAAATAAAATATGTAGCAGAATAATTGCATGCAATGCAAAATAATATCCTTACCTGCTTTTTGGCACTGGACTATTTTATCATATACAGTATCTGCATTTTCTGTCAGAATCTTTATCATATTAATCATCTGCAAAAACAAAGTTAGAGTTTGTCAAAACTGAAGTGTAAATATAAAAATCGACATTAACCCATTAAAACCAGCCATTTTATCCCCCCTACTATTTAACATCTACATGAAACCGCTGGGTGAGATCATTCGGAGGCACGGGATAAAATACCACCAATATGCGGACGATACGCAATTGTATCTGTCCGCCCCGTGCCAACTCAATGAAGCGGTGGACGTGATGAACCAGGGTCTGGAGGCCGTTAAGAACTGGATGAGTGCTAACAAACTGGTACTCAACCCGGATAAGACCGAGTGGCTGTTGTGCTTCCCCCCCAATAATTTGGCTAATACACCAACGCTTAGGCTGGGGGGTCAAATTTTATACCCCTCAGATAGGGTCCGCAACTTAGGAGTCCTCCTGGATCCACAGCTGACTTTTGATCACCAGCTGTCAGCTGTGACCAGGGGGGCATTTGCCCAGGTTCGCCTGGTCCGCCAGTTGCGGCCCTACCTAGACCGGGGGGCTCTCACAACAGTCACTCGAGCCCTTGTGATCTCTAGACTGGAATACTGCAATGGGCTCTACATGGGGTTGCCCTTGAAGTGCATCCGGCGACTACAGCTAGTCCAAAATGCAGCCGCGCGAGTGATAGTGGGCGCACCGCGGTTCGCCCATGTTACATCTGTCCTCCGCGAGCTGCACTGGCTACCTGTTGGTCTCCGGGTGCGCTTCAGGATATTGATGACCACCTTTAAAGCACTCCATGGTAGTGGATCTGGGTACTTGAGAGACCGCCTTCTGCCGATTACCTCCCTAAATCGACCAATCAGATCGCACAGACTGGGCCTCCTCCGAATTCCATCTGCCAGTCACTGCCGACTGGCGACCACACGGAGGAGGGCCTTTTCTGTTGCTGCCCCGACCCTGTGGAACGAGCTCCCCATGGAGATCCGTACCCTCACCACTATCCAGACCTTCCGCGCAGCCCTCAAGATCTGGCTCTCCCAGCAGGCCTGGGGATAGGCTTCCAATTACCCGCCCGAGTGTTTGATTGCTGAATGAAAGTTGTGTTTTATCATTTTTTCTTTTGTTCACATATTGTTTTGTTTTGACCTTGCACCCCCCCTCCCCTGTGGTTGTAAGCCGCCCTGAGTCCCCTCAGGGAAAAGGGCGGCATATAAATCCCAATAAACCTTCAAACCTTGGCAACAGATCTCTAGCATATGTACAGCTAAAGATGCAAATATTAAATGTTGGTATATATAATGATACTGTATATGCCATTGAAAAACGACTGCACCTTAAACAGGTTTACATAGATTAAGGAGAGGAGGAAAGGATGAATTTGATTTTTTTAAATTCTTTGAAGTAGCTAATTTTATATAATTTGATTCTTTTTGCCCCATTTATCTTAAATCTAAAAAATGTTGATGTGCTTTTTTGTTTAAAACATTCATATATTCATTTCTATGTCCCAAAAATTGAAAATCCATATGATTCTATCATAATTAATATCATAACAAAAAGTGTTGTTTTATTTTTAATTATCTATAGTTATTTATTTTTTAGTATATCTGCTTGTGCAAAACATTGAGTTATGCCCCTTATATCACTGCCACAGATTCAATTAAAAAATTCAGGAAGCAACAAAAACACAGAAAAGTTTTTGAAATGTTTTAAAACATTTAATGAATGAAAGAAAAGTAAGTATCGAAAGAATCCTATATGTAATCAATTTTAACATAGACCTATTGAACCATCAGAGTTAACAACTAGTTTTGTGAATCAGCTCTAAAGATTCACTGTAGTAATAATCGTTATCAAAAAGTTACTACTAATATTTTGAACTTCAAATCTGAAAATAAATTACAACCACATTTTCTAAAATAACCCAAACTGAACTACTTAAAATAACTGTCGGCATTTTTCTCTTAAAATGTTGTATGTACATATTTTTCACAGTCTCATTTTCGAGGCTACTGGAGCAAAATAAAAGTGCTTTTTTTCTGAATGTTGTGCCCTTGGAATTAATTTTCTATTCATTTTCACTCTATCTAAGTTATCTTAACTGTCAGTATACGCAGGTTATATCTTTCACAAAAAAAATCTCTCAAGGTGTATGTATTTTTTGATATCAACAATTGGAATTTCAAAACTTGGTTTTAGCTGTGCGGGTATAACTTTCTGCACATTAGAAAAATATCCCATTTAAGAAGACTGTTCTTGAGTGGAGAATGACGTTGGCTTACTTGAACAATCATTCTCTAGGTGCTGCGGAAGAGTATAAGCATGGGTTAAATTCTGTCTATCTGTCTGAGTTGATTTTCTTAGATACGTTTCCTGCTCCTAATTGAGGTCTAGTTTAAAAATGAAGGTGTGATCCTGTAGAGGATGTGTCATGGTGTGACTTCCAGTAGCTTGTCGAACTCTGGACTGTGTTGCAGAACCCTGGGTGGGGTTGGACTCTTCCACAGTACCGAGAGAACAACCGTTCAGGTAAGCCAACGATAATTCTCCTGTGTGCTGCTTGGAGAGTTCAAGCATGAGACATATCCAAGCTATGATGCACCGGGGTGGGAAGGTCTGTCCAGGGTTTGTGGCTTGGCAACTACCCTTTGTAATACCCTTCTCCCAAACGAACCCTTGGCTGCAGCAAAGAATCAATCCTATAAAAGGGAGTTGGGGACGACCATGTCGCCGCCCTGCATATTTCTTTGATGGACACTTACTTTGCCCAGGCAGCTGTAGTTGCAGTGCTCCTGGTGGAATGTGCCATTATATGAGCAGGAGCTGCCCTTGCCCGATGTTCATAGGCCAGGTTGATACAGGTGCGCAACTAACACCCGATGATAGAGAAAGACACCTTTCAGCTCATGGATTCTGGTTGAAATGATACAAAGAAAAACACTGATCGTTGGAAGGAGGCCGTTCATTTTATGCAGCTGCATACTGTGCGACAGACATCTAATTTATGCCAAGACCTTTCTCTACGGATGAGAGCAAAAAATTGAAAGGATTACCTCCTCCTGCACGCTATGAAAATAGGAGTTGATTTTTGGAAGAAATGTGGGGTCTAAATGAAGGATGACCCGATCAGTGTGGAGGAGGCACAAATCTTATCTGACCGACAGTTCTGCAAGCTCCGATATTCTCCTTGCAGATGTAATAGTAATGAAGAAGGCAGTCTTTAATGTCAGGTGTCGAAGGCTAGCTGAAGGCTTGAAGGGAGCCGAAGTCAGGGCCTGTAATACAATGGTAATATCCCAAGTAAGGTATCGATGGAAGACAGGTAGATGGAGATTAGAGGCGCCCGTTAGAAACCTCCGAACCTGAACATTCTGGGCAAGGGAACTAGAGGAGTCTCTTGACAAGATGGTGGCAGGGCTGCGACAGGATGCAGAAGGGTATTGGGAGCTAATACCTTGTTCAGACCCTCTTGTAAGAAGTCCAAAAGATGTGGAATGGGCACTGAGGTGGCCTCGATGTTAGTCATCTGGCACCAGGAAGAGAAAGTGACCCAAGTAGCATTATATATTCGAATAGTCGAGGGGTTCCTGGACACTTGGATGGTTTGGATGACCTTGCCAGAGAAGCTGTTCTTCCTCAGGAAATACCCCTCAAGTGCCAGATGGCCAACTGGAGCCACTGGGAATCTGGATGAATGATGGTCCCCTAACTGAGAGAGATCTGGTCCTGAGGTATTCTCCAAGGCCTGCTCACAGAGATACTGACAAGATCCATGTACCAAGATCTCCTAGGCCAGTGAGTTGCCACCAGCAGTAGTTCCGCACCATCTGTCAGGAGCTTTTGGAGAACCTAAGGAATGAGAGGGAGGGGTAAGAAGGCATAAAGAAAGCCCAGGAAACAGTGGCATCGCAGGGTGTCAGTCCCTCCGCCCGTGGAGAGTGGTAGCGGGAGAAGAACCTTTGGAGCTGAGCGTTATCTAGACTGGCAAAGAGGTTGACTGCTGGAAGGCTGAACCTCCATGTCATCTGGCGGAAAATGGTCGGATGTAGATGCCACTCCAAGTTGTCTATGGTTGTCCAGGTCAACGAATCTGCTGTCATGTTGTCCACTTCTGAGATGTGATCCGCCTTTATTGACACCAGATGATGTTCTGCCCACCTCCCGAGTGACTCTGCCTCTGCCATGTGAGCCTTGGAACGAGTTCCGCCCTGGTGGTTGATGTGGGCTTTTGTCGCAATGTTGTCTATGAGCAACAAGACATGTTGGCCCACAATGTCCCTCCTGAAGTGGCAGAGGGCGAGACTGGTAGCCCTCAACTCCAGCCAGTTGATGTTGTGGCCGAGTTCCTCCAATGACCACTTAAGCTGTGTTACTTGTGCCTGTAGATGGGCACCCCAGCCATACAGGCTGGCACCTGATGTAATGACAAGGAGGTTGGGTTCCCTGAAGAGACAGCCTTTCATAATGGCTTGGGGCTGCCACCACCTGAGGGACCTTAGGACTTTCGGGGGGAAGCTTGACTTTCCTCATGGAGTTACTGACGTACCACCGCTAGATGAGTAGGAGGAACCACTGAAGTTCCCTTGCATGTAGCCATGCCCAGGGGACCATTTGGATACACAATATCATTTTTCTCAACAGTTGAAAAAGAGTCGCTATGGGAAGTGATATTGGGGTTCAGGCTTGTTGTATCAGGGCCCTGAGGCTGTGCAAGTGGTCTGGTGAGAGAAAGACTCTGCAACTCTCCATGTCAATGACTGGGCCGAGATGGAGGATCTTGGTGGTTGGCTCCAGGTGGCTCTTTTTAGATTTAGATTTAGATTTTATTAACATTTGTAGGCCGCCCTTTTCCCTGAGGGGACTCAGGGCGGCTCACATAAAATCAGGGAGGGGGAACACAAACAATGACATAGACACATATAATAAAAGTAATAAGCAACATACATTCATCATTCGGGAGGGGCGGCTATCCTTGTCCCCAGGCCTGACGGGCTAGCCAGTTCTTAAGGGCTATGCGGAAGGCCTGGACGGTGGAGAGGGTACGAATCTCCACGGGGAGCTCGTTCCAAAGGGTCGGGGCTACTACTGAGAAGGCCCTCCTCCTTGTAGTTGCCAGCCGGCACTGGCTGGCCGATGGAATACGGAGGAGGCCCAATCTATGAGATCGAATTGGTCGCAGGGAGGTAATTGGCAGAAGGCGGTCTCTCAAGTACCCAGATCCACTACCATGCAGGGCTTTATGGGTGACTAATAGCACCTCGAAGCGCATCCGGAGATCGACAGGTAGCCAGCGCAGCTCGCGGAGGATAGGTGTTATGTGGGTGAACCGAGGTGCACCCACAATCGCTCGCGCGGCCGCGTTCTGTACTAGCTGAAGTCGCCGGATGCTCTTCAAGGGCAGCCCCATGTAGAGCACATTGCAGTATTCCAGCCTAGAGGTCACAAGGGCCCGAGTGACTGTTGTGAGAGCCTCCCGATTCAGGTAGGGTCGCAACTGGCGCACCAGGCGAACCTGGGCGAATGCCCCCCTGGTCACAGCCGTCAGGTGGTGGTCAAACGATAGCTGTGGATCCAGGAGGACTCCCAAGTTGCGAACCCTCTCTGAGGGGTATAGAATTTGACCCCCCAGCCTGAGTGATGGAATATTGATCGAATCTTTGGGAGGAAAACACAACAGCCACTCGGTCTTTTCTGGGTTGAGCACAAGCTTGTTTACCCTCATCCAGTCCATAACGGCCTCAAGGCCTCGGTTCATCACGTCTGCCGCTTCATTGAGTTGGCACGGGGCGGACAGATACAACTGGGTATCGTCCGCATATTGATGGTATCTGATCCCGTGCCTGCGGATGATCTCTCCCAGCGGTTTCATGTAGATGTTGAATAGTAGGGGGGATAAGACCGAGCCCTGAGGCACCCCATATGTTAGGGGCCTAGGGGACGATCTCTGCCCCCCCACTAACACCGACTGCGACCTGTCCGAGAGGTAGGAGGAGAACCACCGCAACACGGTGCCTCCCACTCCCACCTCCCGCAGTCGTCGCAGAAGGATACCATGGTCGATGGTATCGAAAGCCGCTGAGAGGTCAAGGAGGACCAGGATGGAGGAATGTCCTCCATCTCTGGCTCTCCAGAGATCATCGGTCAATGCGACCAAAGCGGTTTCTGTGCTGTAACCGGGTCTGAAGCCTGACTGGAAGGGGTCGAGATAGTTTGCTTCCTCCAAGGACCGTTGGAGCTGGAAGGCCACCACCTTCTCAACAACCTTCCCAAGGAAGGGAAGGTTGGAGACTGGGCGATAGTTATTAAGAACAGCTGGATCCAGAGATGGCTTCTTTAGGAGGGGTCTCACCACCGCCGCTTTCAGTGCGGCGGGGAAGTTCCCCTCCCGAAGAGAGGCGGTAACAACCGCCTGGATCCAGCCTCGTGTCACCTCACTGCTGTTAGTAACCAGCCATGAGGGACACGGGTCCAGTACGCAGGTGGAGGCACTTACAGCCCTCATGGCCTTGTCCACATCCCCGGGGGTAACATCCTGAAACTCAACCCAGAGATGTTCTACTTGATCCTCCTGTGCCTCGGCTGGAACTGCGGGGATGGAGTCCAAGTCCGACCGAAACCGAGCAATTTTGTCCGCTAAGAATTGGGCATAGTCCTCAGCTCTGCCCTGCAAGTGTTCCCCCGCTTCCCTTTTATTCAGTAGGGAGCGGGTTATCTTAAACAGGGCGGCTGGGCGGGACTCAGCGGACGCAACCAAGGTGGCTATGTGAGATCTTTTCGCTGCCCTAAGTGCCCTGGTGTATTCCTTGGTGCAGGTGGTTACCATTGCTCGGTTTGATTCGGACTTATCGGACCTCCATCGGTGCTCTAGGCATCTCCTCCGGCGCTTCATCTCCCGGAGTTCCTCAGTGAACCAAGGAGGTCTCCGGGATCCGCCGCCTCGGAGGGGCCGTAGTGGCGCAATCCGGTCGAGGGCCTCCGATGCTGCCGAGTGCCAAGCAGCAACCAGAGTCTCTACCGGACTGTGGGCGAAAGTATCAGGAATGACCCCAAGCTCCGTCTGGAACCTTAACGGTTCCATAAGTCGCCTGGGGCGGAACCACCTGGTCGGTTCCTCCTCCCTACAGTGGGGGTTTGGTCTCCGGAAGTCGAGCCTCAGTAGGCAGTGGTCTGACCACGACAGGGGTATGATGTCGTTACCCCTCAGACCAAGATCACAAATCCACTGCTCCGAGAGGAATACGAGGTCGAGCATGTGACCCGCCGAATGGGTTGGGCCCCGAATTACTTGGGTCAAGCCCATGGCTGTCATGGAAGCCATGAACTCCTGCGCCCCATCAGAGTTTTCACCGAGCGACGGCAAATTAAAGTCCCCCAGGACCATCAACCTAGGGAACTCAATTGCCAGCTCGGCTACCGACTCGAGGAGCGAGGGGAGGGCTGCTGCAACGCTGTTGGGAGGCAGGTACGTTAACAGCAGACCCACTTGACCCTTGAGGTCCAACTTTATCAGCAGAGACTCACACCCGACAAGCTCCGGAGCAGGGACCCTACGAGGAACTAACGACTCCTGGATAACAGCGGCCACACCCCCACCCCTTCCCTGGGCTCTCGGCTGGTGTAGCACCTGAAATCCTTCTGGGCACAGCTCTACAAGGGGGACTCCTCCCTCTGGGCCCAGCCAGGTTTCAGTAATACATGCCAGGTCTGCCCTCTCGTCTAAAATTAAGTCCCGGACGAGAGGAGCTTTGTGTACCACAGACCTGGCATTTAGCGACAGCAGCCTGAGTCCAGGGTCCTGATTACTTGCGCCATCTGGTCTCGGAGTGGGACTCATAGGGCCGGAAGGAGGGATCTCTGTAATGTAGCGAACCCTCCTTCCCCGGTAATGGCCTGCCCTAAAGTCCCCGCCGTATCTGCCCCTCCCTGTTACGACCGTAATACCCCGACCCTCTCCCGTGTCTCTGGTCCCCTCAACCACCCCCATGGCCCCCGCATCTCCCGGCAGGTCCTCCGAATCATACATACCCATGCACTCCCCCAGACAATCCCCACGTAAGAGTTAAAAACACAAAAATTTACAACAATATAATAATAAAAAGTGGGACATTCATTCATCTCATACGTATCTCATGCATATCCCATACAAAGAGAGAAGAGAAAGATGAAAGAAAAGAAAGAAACTAAAATAGTTGCGCAGTGGATTAAAATTTCAGGTGCGAGCTCAGATGGCAAAATTGGCTCTTAATGTTCAGAGTTAAAGTGGCTAGGGACCAGTTATAGTTCAGATGGAATATACGGGGGAGTGTCTTATAGCCCCTCTCTTCTTTTGCAAATTTGTTGGTCAAAAGGTCCTGCGGGGGTTCAGTGCGAACATACAATACTGCCGTCGTCTGTCCACCCGCAGCCCAAGTCCAAAATTTCCTTCTGGGGGTAAAACCAGTATAATAGTGATGGTAACAGTCAGGGCTAAGAAAGACAGGATCACAGGCCCTAAATATATGGGTGAGGGAAGTCAGACAGTCAAAGTCCAGAGTGGCAGGAAACCAATGTTGGTAGAAAAGGTAGCGTTGAAACCAATGTTGATGGAAAAGGCAGCGTTGGAGAAGATGGTAAAGATGGTATAGATGGTATTGGGATAGAAGCTCCAAAGGGGCTAAGATGGAGTCTCTTAACAACAACGGGCGGCAATGATCGTACCAACCAGGACTAGATCGTGAGTCCAATGTCCAATGTCCAGTAGCCGTGAGTAAGGAACCATATGGTAAAGTCCCGTATAAGTAAGAGCGAACTGAAGGCCAGGGAGAAAAGGAGAGGCCGTGCTGTAAAAAAGGCCTAGGGGGTAGATTAAGGGGTTGTGGTAATGGCCGCAAGGCCAGCTGCCAGGTCTTATACCGCCCCATATCAAACCAACTACCCCTCTATAAAGTCAGCAACAGAGTCTAAAGAGATTCCAAGGAAAACAGGGCCAAAGATGTCGAAAAACGCCAAAAACATCCAGTAATATAATCCACCAGAGTAGAAAGGGAGAGGGGGCCCCTAAAGAGACTACAGCAGCCGGGAGAAAACCAGCTGCCTTGCCTCCTCCAGCATCGTTCGAATCACCCACCTCCTTTGAATAACAATAGTCCTCCGGAGACAACTAAGCGCCAGGGTCCTCCCAATCAGCAAAGGAAATAGGGCTAAAGCTAGGACCATAAAAGATCGTAAAACGCTGGTCCAAAGCTGCTTGTGGGTGACTAAAACGCCTAAGGCTTAAAAACGCAGAAGCAAAGCCTTTAGCGCAGCGCCGCCTTTCCGCCAGCCTAAACGAGCGCTGCAAAGCACACTCCGGGCTGCCGCGTGGGACAGAGGACGTTTGGGAGCGTCGACCCTCCGAAAGATTGTTTGTTCAGCTCCCCAGGATCTCGCTCCGTTGCAGGGACCCTGTTTTGTAAGGCTCCGATCCAGAACGGCGGTTTATTTCGGCCTTTTTTTTGCTCCACCGGACGGAGCAAAGGAAACCAGCGGCCATCCTGCCTCGCACATGCGCAAATTCCCTCCGGTTCACCGAGAACCCTTGGCATTGTAAGGTGATTTGGAAGTCTCGGTGAGCCTGGACTGTGGACAATGAGTGAATAAGTATGTTGTCCAGATAACATTGGAGTCTGATTGGATGAACATGAAGGTGGGCTGCTATGGCAGCTAGAAGCTTTCTGAAGGTCCTGGGTGTGGAGGAGAGACCAAAAGGAAGAGTCTTGTACTGGTAGTGCTTGCTGTCATAATGGAATCTGAGGTACCTCCTGTGTGACCAGCGGATGGGGACATGCAGGTACGCTTCTTTCAGATTTATTGATGTCAACAGATCTCTCTGTCTGATGCAGCCCAGGATCGTCTGGAGGGATTGCATTTTGAAGTGTTTGTAGGTCAGATGTAGATTGAGGTTTTTTAGATCTAAGATGGCCCTCCACTCCCCCCTGAGCTCTTTGAGACAAGAAATAGGATTAAGTAGAATCCCCTCCTTTCCTGCTCTACAGGAATGTTTATGGCGTTTGGGTCTAGCAGGTGTAGGATCTAGAGTCAGTCCCTGCCTGACCGTGTTGAGGACCCACAAGTCCGTGGTGATGATCTGCTCCCATTGGCTACCGTATAGCTGCAGACGCCCACCAATGGGAGGAATGCAACAGTGGGCATTTATTCCTTCAATAAGGTCGATTATTGCCCCCGCAAGTGCTGATGATTGGCTGGCTGCTGCCTACCCCGATCCCTGATTGACAACCTATCCTGGGCATGATCATTTGATGATCCTACCTGGGGGTAGGATCTCTGATAGGAGGACCCACTGGCCGGAGGGTCCGGTGCCCAAAAAGGCTACCTTTGGGAGAAGTTAGAGCTTTTCTGTTCGGGCCTTCTGTGGGTAAATGGCAGGACCTTACGCTTGTCCTTCATCTTGATCAGAACCTTATCTAAAGATTAGATAATTATCTAAGGATAATTATCTAAGGAACAGGAACCAGATCTTGAATAGTGGCCTTTTCTTGGAAGAGACCTTCCCTGGGATGCTGGGACCCAGTGTTACCCTGAGTTCCCTGGGCAGGTAGAGGCCCTGGCCTAGTGCAAGATGGATTTGAAAAGAGAGGGCTTGAACAGACCTGCAAATGCACGCTTGTCAGGAAGGAGGTCCTCATCCTCCGATAAATCCTGGTCCTCCAAGGCCTCCTCCTCCCAAACGGATTCTTCCATGGCTATGGATGTACCAGGAGACCTTGATCCTTGGGTTGCTCCCTGTTCTCGGGGACTTGAGTCTGGCAAGCCTGCGGTGGCCTGCATGGGCATCGCGCTCTATGCTGAATGCCTTCAGCAATGCCCTTGGATATCGCCTGGGCAATGACTTGGCACATTTTTGCGGATAAGTCTGGGCCCTGATCTTCCCTATGTCTGGCCCTTGCCTGTGCACACCTGTTCGTGTGTCGACAACACAGGCCACTCCTCTTCTGGGAGGGAGTAATCAAAAGGCTCCAAATCCTATGTATGGAGGAGCTTGGGGAAGGGGAATCTCATGAGGCATCTAGAGATAGGTCCAGTGACTCCTCCCCCCCAAGGGAAGGTATGGGGTCCCTGGGTAGGAAGGTTGGGGGGGATACTCAGAAACCTAAACAGGAGACTATCCTGGACTTGAGAGGTACTAGGTTGTTGGGCCTGCTGAGCAGAGATGGCCAGCCTTTGAGCTTTATTGAAGGCCTTGTCCAAGGCCTTTTGTCTCCTCTGCTCCTCCTTGTTTGGACCCTGAGCCTCCTTGATGCCCTGGGGATCTTTCCCCTTGGTGCCCTCCTTGCCTCCTTGCAAGGGGGATCTGGCCTGCTCCGCTTTGTGGGAGGCCCTGTCTGTTCTCCCTCCTCCACTAAGCCTCAATCTGCCGTAGTTGATGAACCTATGTGCCTCTCTGCAGTCGTTGAGCAGATGCTGGTACAGGGCAGTGAGGAGGTGTTAGTTATAGTGGTAGAAGAGCACATGGCACAGACTGACTAACCCCACTGTACCCATAGATCCGACTCCTTGGAGTATGACCCATGGGCCAAAAACTCTGAAGCCGCCTGCTGCTTAGTCTTGGTGATGGTTGGGGAGGCCTTGCCAGTGTCCCGAACAAAGCCCAACACCCTCCAGTGGTGATCTGCAGTGGAGAAGGCTGCAGCAGCAAGATCCGGTCCCGGAAAGAAAACATGCCAAAAAAAATGGCAACCAAAATGGCTGCTGCACACATTGGGACAATCAAGGGACTGTCGGGTGCAGGGGACCCTCCATGTGGCCTCCGGTGCTCGAGGAACAGTCTTTTGACAATTGCGGGAGAAGGAAGCCTCCTAGCTCCTCCAGTGCTCGCCAGCAGCCGCTGGGCGAACCCCCTGTGGAAACCTTCACTGCAAGCATTGCGGGAAGGCTCCAAGTCCTGACAGCCTTCTCTGACGGGAAAAAAAATGAAACTTTTTCTAAGAAGCTAGCTAACTAAAATAGTAAGGTAAATAACTAGACAAAAAAAAACAACCTTTGCTAATTATATGGAGAGTCCCAGTCTATTTGCTCAAGAACTGAGGAGCTTCCCAAAAACGATCCTTACTGGGTTAGACTGAGTTTTTAAACTGGATCTCAATGAGAAGCAGGACGCATGTCTAAGAAAATCAACTCAGTTCCTTGGGCAGATAGACTGAATTTAACCCATGCTTGGTATCTCCATGCAGCGCACAGGAAAATACTCTTTTTACCTGGATTTTGGATGGAAAAGAAGAGGATTTCCTTCTTCCCCAAAACCAAGCTTTCAAATTAATTATTTCAGTTTCCCCTTAATATCAGGAATCAAGCATTTGGAATGTTTGATGCTAGTACAATCAAAACACTTGAGTAATCAAGAATAGATTTTTTAAAATCATAAATAAAGTCAGCAAAGGAGGTATTTGGAGAAATTAACTAATTGAAGGAACAGGGTATCCATGCAATATGATGAGCCATGTAAACAGATTAGATAATCAGAATATTTGCAAGAATAAAGATGCAAAATGCTAGAAAGCAGCACAGAAAAGAAATAAATAAATAAAAGAAATTAATTGCCCGTAACGGCTATGCTCTTATCTTATGGGGTTCAGTTCTCTTTTGAGTTTTTGGCATTGAACAGAAACCTACTCCTAAAATGATTGTTTTTTAGGACTTCTAGACAATGACCAAAAGTTAATAGCCAGTCTTTTTAGTCCACTGTTTTTTCTTAAGAAAAAGAACTGCACATTAATCTTTCCACATTAATTGTGCAACACATGTATGACATGCCATTATGAAAGTTTCCTGTGCAAGCATGACATGGACTTTAATAATTCAAGGATAGACTTTCTTTATAATGCCAATTTTTATATGATGGCGCATTTCCCTGCAGTGATTTACAACATGAATCCATTATTTATATCAAAAAATATGATTGGTGGTATACTGTGATAGTTCAAAGATTTTCCTAAACTATTTAACTGCTATAGCAAATTATTTAAAATTGACCTTTTCCACCTTCTGTTAATTTTGGTAGAATTGTCTTACTCAAAAAATTATCTTGAGTACCAGTATCTCTGGTATTTTAAACATGCCACAGATTTTATTTCTCCCACTTAAAGGAGGAATCTGACAGATATATTCTTCTTATGTAAAAGAACAAGTTTTGAAAAATTCATAAAATACTGGCATTTAAAGATATTCATCTCTTTTACAATAGTTCCTGTACATTTCTTTGGCATCAAAATGTATGCCATTCAAGTTGTGATATTTTAGTAGCTAAATCTAATGTTCAAAACTGACTTTCTTTTGTCTCAACATACTCTTAATGTAGTTTTTGTTATGTAAATTCATTTACCTTAGAAAAAGGACCTGAATTCAACTACATTATTGCTTCTGTCACCAGGCTTATGCAGAACAGATTTGATTGTAACAAATTCATTTTAATTTTGCCTTGATTTTAATTTTAAATATAAAAAAATAAAAACTGCCAGTGAAATTCCTTTATTGCTGCAAGTCACCTTGAAAGTTGTATGGATAGAAAGCAAAGTTCAATCAATAACAACAAATCATAATTGAAAATAAATAAAAAGCTTTCAAGGTTATTGGTTTCTTTTTTTAATCTTATTTAAGTCATCTCTTCTTTATGTCTGGGTTGAATAATATTTTGAAGAATTTAAAGAAAAAAGAAAAAGCTTTTTATTTTTATATCCTATTGAATTCTTTGTGATTTCAATCCTAATTCAAACCAATTTTGATTCCGATTGTTTTCCATTTCAATTAATTTCTTCATTGTCCCCGTCTTTTCTGTTAAAATTGTCTTACATATTATATATGCAAGGGAAAAATAAGGACAAGATCGGGAAAACTAGAGATTAGTCTTTGATTGCAGTTAAAATAAACTACTGAGACAGAGAGAGTTCCACAAGACTAGTTATTAACAACATTAGATAGTGATAAGGATATGTATCAGAATCCCCACTGATATTAATATGTCCAGATACAATATGACAAACTGTCTGTCTTACCCAGCTAAATGTTATAAAAATTCTTTTTATCTTAATAGAAAATTCAAATACCGAAAACCAAAACATTACTTCAGATTTACTTCCAAATAACTATGGATGGCTAAAGCCTAAAGCTTTGCTTAGACCCATATTTTCAGGTAGGGGAAAAGATAAACGAGTATGATGGAGAGCAAGGTATAAAATTGACTGTACTATTGGAGCAGCCTGGCAAACAGTTATTTTGTTCACACCAATTACAGCAACCATTTTGAAGGCACAGTCATCCAGTGAATGTGAAAGCCACAACCAATTCCATGGCAGTCATTTTATGACAGAATTCATGAAACATGCTAAAATTCCAAAGGTGTTCAATGATTAAAAATAGCTGTCTGTCTCCCAAACACATTATCCCCAAAATGTGATGAATATATCCTTATGCAGGTTTATAATAGCAATCATCTATTCATTTTCTCCTGAAAAATCATTTTATTTTTACAATATCCTAATCAGTGGTGGGTTGCAGGCAGTATGCCCCAGTACGGGTGTACCGGTGCCTGCCTGGAGCACCGGGTTCCGTCCGGAGGGCCCACCCGCCCAATCTGTCTTTATATTCTTTGCTGCTTCTGCGCACAGTACGTACAGCACCTGTGCAATGCTCCATCCAGCAGCTGCAGCATTGTGGAGGCTCGTGGAGGCGTCACTGGACAGTAAGACACATGCGATCCGGAACCCACCACTGATCATAATGTAGCAGTATGTTCTGGGATTGGTAAAGGACAGGTCTCCTCTTAACAGTTAAAAGCTTTCAATATCAATTTTAGTACAGAGCAGAAGAAGAAAAAACAAAAATCAATAGTAACCTCATTACAAGACAGCTTAGATTAGGCCCAGACTGTCCAAGACAATTCATAATGAAGCAGAATCAATATCTCTATTGCTTTAAGTATTGTTCAAAATTGCCAATATTTCTGGATGTTATTTATACAGCACTAGTTGTGATTATACTACTGTTGGCAAAGATTAAAATAGTAAATTTATTGTAATTTTCACTTAATCTAAAATGTGTATCATTTAAAAAAACATGCATCACATCATATCATGAAAATGCTAATATAGTAAACCAGAACTTCAGAATTTATTTCAAGTACTAAAAATAACAAATAAATAATAAATGTGGGAAATAAAATTTAAAATAAAAATAAATGGTAAACTATAAGGTAATTAAGCTACATTTTCAGACAAATTATTGGGTTCTTAAGCCTAGGAACATTTACTGTTTGTATATTAAAGTTGACCCTCTGTTTCAGACAACTTTTTGTTCTTCCTTTAAAACCTCTTTTTGTTTGAAACAGACTTAGTCTGGACAGCTGTTTAAACAGTATTCAAACTTAGAACTGCCTCCAATCTTTCAAATAGAGGACTGTTTTCTATAAAGGAGGAACTGTCATTCCTAGACTACATAGAACTTGACACACTCAAAAATTCAGTGTTTAAAAAATATGCAAGTAAGTAGCAGAAATGTATAGAACTCATATGAGAACTAAAGTAATTATTTGAAGTATGTACAGTTCAAATGAAAATAAAAGCAGTTTTCCTTTTACGTTTTGTTACCACTTTTCAATTGCTATACCAAAAAATTAAAAAAACAGGTCAGGCATGCTGCAGTAACATAATTCAAACTATTTATCTTATAAAATTTGTACTAAAAACATAACACAATTTTTTCACAATTTCTACAAGTATATCAAATTACAGTAGTATTTCTTTTATGAAAGTTAATGGATTTTCAAGGTAATGCATTACTATAGATTGCAAAAAACAACATAACTGTGTTCCTCTATTAGCAGTTCTTTACTTATGACCACAATTGGAATGACCATTGGCTTACCTGAAGGGCCGTGGTAGTAGCGGCGCTGCTTGTAGAATGTGCGGTAATATGCCAAGGCACCGGTCTGGATTGCAGGATGTGAGTGGAGACAATGCAGACACGTAGCCAACGTCCGACGGAAGAGGAAGATACTTTGCAGCCTTGGGATACAGGTTGAAAAGACACGAATAGTGACTCAGAATGCCTGAATGCTGCAGTGCGCTTGATGTACCTACGCAACATTCGACGAACATTGAGCATGTGCCATCTCTTTCCCCTCGGATGTCTGGGATGCTGACAGAAATCTGGAAGCATAACCTCCTGGGCCCGGTGAAACCAGGAATTGATTTTGGGAATAAAAGCCGGATCCAGCCGGAGGACTCCCCTGTCAGGATGTATCAGACACAAGTCCTCCTGAACTGACAGGGCTGCCAACTCCCAGATACATTGTACAGAAGCGATGGCAATTAAGAAGACAGTCTTAAATATCATATGTTTCAGACTGGAAGACCGAAGAGGTTCAAACGGTGGTCCTATCAGAGCCTGTAACACGATCTCGAGGTCCCATGATCGGTATTGATGGATGACTGGAGGCCTCAGGTTGGTGGCACCCTGCAGGAAACTATGGATGATGGAATGATGGCCAAGTGATGAGTGACTGTCAGGTGTCAGGATCGTGGACAAGGCAGTTACCTGACACCTGAGAGTATTAGGCGCCAGGGTCCTGGTCCAGCCCATCCTGCAAATAGTCCCAAACCTGAGGAACAGTGGCCGCTGTCGGCATCACCTTGTGCACCATTTTTCAAAGGACCTCCAGGGTAGTCATATATCCTGGTTGTGGTAGATCATCTGGGTGTTTGAATGGTCTGGATGACCTTGGTGGAGAGTCGGCTCCTGCTCAAGAGGTCCCTCTTAAGTGCCAGACAGCTAGTTGCAGCCACTGGGGCTCCGGATGTTGTAGAGCCCCCTGGCTGAGAGAGACCTCCCGTTGGGGAATCCACCACGGTGGGTTGGTGGACAGACTCACCAGGTCATCGAACCAGGTCCTCCTGGGCCAGAAGAGAGCCATGAGAAGGACATCCACGCCCTCCGCCAGAATCTTCTGAATAACTCTGGGTAGAAGCGGAAGTGGAGGAAAGGCATACAGAAGTCCCTTCGGCCAGGGACAATGCAGGGCGTTGACCCCTTCTGCTTGCGGGGAGTGAAATCATGTGTAGAACCTGGGAAGGTGAATGTTCTCTGGGGTGGCAAATAGATTGACCAGAGGCCGGCTGAACTTCTGCGACAGCTGATGAAACAAGTCTGGAGGCAGGGACCACACTGAGTGATTGACAGTGGTGCAGCTCAACCAATCCGCTTGGATGTTGCTTACCCCAGAGATGTGCTCTGCTTGAATCAAGCACAGGTGTCTTTCTGCACACTTTCCCAGAGATACTGCCTCCGCCATCAGGGACTTGGACCGGGTGCCCCCTGGCGGTTTATGTGTGCCTTGGTAGCTATATTGTCCGTGAGAATCATCAGGTGATGGTCCTGAATACGGCTTCAAAAATGTCTGAGAGCCAGTCTTGCTGCCTGCAGCTCTAGCCAGTTGATGTTGTGTGTCAACTCTGTTGCCAACCACCTGCCTTGAGCTATTTGGTTGTGGCTGTGAGCCCCCCCCCCCTGCTGAAAAGGCTGGTATCCATCATGATGGTGAGACGGTCCGGCTCTTTGAAGAGGGTGCCCTTCGCCAGGACAGATGAGAGCCACCACTAGACTAAGCGACACACCCAAGGAGGGACCGGAATCAGCGCTGGAGAGTTGCTGTTGTTGGTACGCTGGGGTCGTAAGAGATGCCACTGGAGCTGCCAAGAATGATGCCTCGCCCATGGCACAATAGACAGACAGGAAATCTTCTTGCCTAGAAGCTGGGACAGCTGCACAATGGAGGTTTGACAAGATTGTCGTACCTGTGTCACTAGGGTCCAGATGCTCACCATCCAGTCCAGAGACAGGGAGACCTGACAGGACAGTGTCTATGATGGCGCTGAGATGATGCAATCTGGTGATCGGCTCGAGATGGCTTTTTTCCAAATTGACGGAGAACCGTGGTCTTGCAGAATTTCCATTGTGTACTGTAGGTTTTGCATCGCCTGTTGGTAGGACGGCAACTGGATGAGCACGTCGTCTAGGTAGGCTTGTAGTCTCGCCGGGTAGGTACAGCACCCTGTACTGGAGAGCTGGCCTGCGTAAAAGAACCTCAAAAAGTTGCAGTGAGCCTTGCAAATTGGGATGTGCCGGCATGCCTCCTTGAGATCTATGGAAGTTATTAGATCTCCTGGCCTGATGCAGCCTAGAACTGATTGGAGGGTCTGCATTTTGAACCTATTGTATGCTAGGTGGTAGTTTAGCTTTTTTACATCCAAAATGCCCCTCCTCCCGGAGTTCTTTGGGACAAGTAACAGGATGGAATAACCCTGTACCCTCCTCATCGGGCGGAACCGGTTCTATGTCCCTGATTTACCACACATGAAGGATCTCCTGTTCCATGAGAGCCTTCTTGACTGGGCGGGTGGGGCTTGTGCACTGGATGAAATGACCGGGAGGGGGCAAAATGAATTCTAGAGTCAGCCTCAGGCAGATCGTTTGCAGGACCCATTGGTCTGACATGATTCTCTCCCACTGGGCGTGGAACATTTGAAGACGCCCTCCAATGGGAACCGTCCGTTGATGGTCACTTATAACGCCGGAAAGGTCTGGAACCCAACCCCCCCGTGAAATGGGCACTTGTAGTTCTGTTGACGGCCTCTGTCCCGAAAGGACCGATGGTTGTGGGCCCTATCCGTACCCTGGGAATAGGGGTGCTGGGAGCCTGAGGTAAAAGGTTGTTTTGAGGAACGAAAGGACTGCCTCCTATAAAAATTGGAACCCTTACGCTCTGACTTCTTAATGACCGAAGGCATGACCTTTTTCTTGTTGTTCTCTACAAGGACAGGGCCCAAGGCCTCACCAAAGAGCTTGTCCCCCTTGAAGGGGGTAGAAGTGAGCTTCCACTTGAACCTCATGTCCACATTCTAGTGTCTAAGCCAAAGGAGGTGATGGATGGTGACATTGGAGGCCAAGGCCCTAGATCCAAACTTTGTGGCGTTCAACGTGGCATCAGCTGTGTATTCCTTAGCTGCAATGATCTTGTTGACCTCCTGTCTAAGCTTGGTGTCCCCAGCCGGAAGTTTGGTGAGTAATTGCCTCAGCCAGAGAAGAGAGGCTCTGGAGAGAAAGGAAGTTGAGGCGGACGTCTTAATCGTGTTTTGTGGAAGGCCTTCTCCGCCCTCTTGTCCTCCGCCTTGAGCCTTTCAAGGAGATCAGGGGGAAGGACAAGAGGACATGAGCGAAGTTGCTCATGGCAACTTCAAGAAGTCCTCCAAACTAGCAACCACAGTGTAAAGCTTCCCATCACTATCACTGGGGGTGGCAAGGGTGCCAGGCTGCACCCACTGCTTCTGCGCTACATTTAGGAACAATTTTGGAATGGGTACTATTTCATGCGGTTGAACTGCTCCTCAGAAAGGCCTCACTGAGTCTGTGGAATCTGAAACTGTCTATTTGGGGGCCAAAAAACCAAACCGAGTCGAGGCTTTAGCCTTACCCAAAATAGTCTTGAAATTGGCATGTTTCAACATGTCGGCAAACACGGGCTTGTCAGGGACTGTTCCCTTATCCCCTGAAAACTTGTATTCCTGACCTGGAAGAATGTCCTCTTCCCAATCCAATTCCCCCTTCTCCAGCAAGGAATGGGGAGACATTGGCCTCTGAGACTGGTCTGCCCTTCACAGGTCAGGTGGACCTGGGTTAGGCTGAGATCTCTGTGCTCGCTTGGCCTTGCGCTGCATGCCAGCCTCAATGCTTTGAGAGATGTCCCTGGCAATGATCTCCTGCATCTCTGTGGATATCTCGGGCCCCTGATCCTCCGCGGGGTGGGCCCTCTTTGGCGGTGGGGGTAAGGCCTGTTCAGGGGCTAAGGGACCCGCAGGAATGACCTCCTCCTCCACCTCTAGATGGCAACCAAAAAGGTCAGCATGCTCAATCACCAAGGCCCCGGGGGAACTGACTGTGACCAAGGAAGTCACAGGGGAAAACTCCTGTTCCTCATCCTCACTGTCTGAAATAGAAGAAGCATGCCTGGCCTGATCTACCAGAGAGACCTCCCTGGCTGGCTCCCGGGGGAGGCCTGTGGCTTGACTGTGGGCCCTGGAAATTTGTTTTTCTAGCACCTTAAGGCATCCCTGTCTTGAGCCAGGGCCTGCTTCCTGCCTTGCCTTGGAGATTGCTCGGTGGCCTTAAGGGCCTCCCTAGCTGCCCTGCCAGCCTGCCTGGTAGAGAGGCCCGGCTGCTCAGAGACCCTGGGATCTTGTTCAGCCATCTCTCTCTCAGATGGGGTCCTGCGAATGATTGGGTAGACTGGGGACTGAAGCACTCACCACCTGCTACCACAGCAAACAAGAGGCTGAAGTGCTCCCACAATGGAGACACTGAGACCACAGGTTTGGAGCAAGGTTGATAGACTGAAGACCAAAGGTAAGAAAAAAAAAAACAATGCGAGCGGAACTGCTCCCAGCACCAGTGCAGATGAAGATCTGAGGGGGTATGATAAGAGAGGCTAATCCCCCCTTTTGCCACTTGATCTATTAGTCCAGCTAAGGAGCAGACCAGCCGAAAGGATCCGGACAGGAAGACTCCCTGATGTAATATGCGCAGAGCAGGCTATCTATTACAAAAGCGTGCCAAACAATAAGAAAAAAATGGCTGCCGCTGCAAGAAAAAATGATTCCGAATCTCCTTTGTGCCAAAAAATGCTTCAAAATGTCCACGACACCAAATTCAAGATTCAAAATGGCCACTGGAAAAAAAGAGAGGCTCCAAAATGGCCGCCGGCAGTCCAGGAACTCAAAGAAACTCCAATGCTAGTTGCGAGAGGCTCTGAATTGCCACCGGCTGAGGCTGCCGCCTCAAAAACAGTTGATTCTGAATGCAGCGGAGCTGCAGCTATCGCGGGGGGCTCTGCAGACTGCCCGTGCGCTCCTTGCCTCTAATAGCCTGCCGGACAGTAGCAGGAGCCCAAGCAACCTCAGGACACTTGAAACCGTAGCGGTGAGATAAGGAAGAACAATAAACAAGGAAAAAACCTCACCAAGCCTGCTCTCTGGGGGAAGAAAAAAAGATAAAAGGTTACAGTAAAAAAACGAAAGAGAGTTCAAGCAATCTGCCTATAAAATGAAAATGCACCACTGGGCTTTGACTGAATTGAAAAAACTAGCAGTCAAGGCAATATCAGAGGCGTGGCTAAAGTTTCAATTCAGTCCTGGGCAGATTGGCTGAGTTTAACCCATGCTTGGACTCTCCAAGCAGCGTACAGGAAAATTGGAATTTCTATTATATGTCATTGTGGCAATAAATCATAATAAATTTCTGACAATTTTTATAGCAGTTGTTAAGCAAACCACAGAAATGTTAAGCAAATTGCAGAATTAAAGCAAATCCAGCTTTCTCATGGGCGCTTTTGATGGAAATTGGCAAATAAAAGATCACAAATCCCAATCATGTGGACTATGCATGCATAAAATGAATGAAATGCAGTGCCCAAATTGCTGGGTGATAAAACAATCGTATGAATTACAGGTCATAAATAACTTTTTCTGAGATGATTGTAACTTTGAATTGTTGTTAAACAAACATTTGTAATTCAAAGACTATTTGTAGTTTAATTTATATCTCACTTTCTTATCTAAAAAGACCTCAAGATAACATGATCAGTAACCAAAATCAGTCTGAACTTTTTATTACTAAAAACCAAGCACAAAATTGCATGCATATTTTGAGTAAGATATATTCTCAATTGCACATTGTTTATAAATGGATTATTTACACTTGATTGTTACCTCATTCCAAAATTTTCATCTATAAACCATATATGCATTTTAGAAATATAAATCTTCATTCTTTAAGAATGCTTTTTTCCCTCTAAACCAGGGGTGTCAAGACCTGTGATGAGGCCGAATCCGGCCCATGTAGCCATCCTGGTATAAGGGTCTGGCCCGCATCACTTTGGTACAGCCCATGCCATCTCGGCACACATGCCTACAGGCCTAGTTCTCCTTCGTCATATGCATAGTAACTAACGTAGTCTATGGGACTATGGTAAAAAAATAGTTCAGACCTTTCAATCTCGTAAGATCCATTTTTTTTCGTGAGTAGTTGGAAGGTCTGAACTATTTTTTTTACCGTAGTCCCAAAGACTACTTGTAGTTGCTTTGCACATGGTGGCGGCGAAAGGAGCTGGAAAGGTTAGTGAAGGGATGTAGCTGCCCTGGGGTGGCAGGGATGAGGGTTTGGCTTGCCTGCTTGAAGGGCCCTCGTGTAAGCCAGGGCGTAGTGGGGCAGCTCTGCGTCCCCTGCCTTGCTTCGTCCTCCACCTTGCTTTATTCTTCTCCACTTCATCTCCTTGCTCGCTGATGTAACCTAGCAGGAGGCTGAGCAACGCACTGTGCAGCAGCCATAAAGCAAGGCAATAGGGTGCAGAGCTGCCCCCATACCCACTTATCTGAGTGCCCCGCCAGCCAGGCACTGAAGCACCACAACTGTAGCCGCAGTGAGAGACAGAGAGAAAGAGTTCTACAACTTCTGTTTCTCTGTGTGTATGAGGGAGAGGGGGAAAGAGAGAGATCTGAGAGTTCAGCTGAGGTACTCAAGCTGCTGGCAAAGGCAGCAGGAACCACCAGAGCAGCCGCTTTTCTCCTTGTCCTCCCCACTTAAGCAGTGGCAGGCTCTGCAGGTCAGCAGGGCCTCTCTTCCATGGTGCGGCAAACTCCAGTTTCAATTGGGGCATTCAAGCTGATGGCAGTGGCAGTCACTTTGCAGCCATGACTGCCCCCTTCCCAACCTGCCAGCCACGCAGCCCGCCTGACTGCTTCCTGCTTGGCCAGCCGGCTGGCACAAAGCCTCACTGTTTTTCTCCTCGTTGTCACCTTCCTCACCCAAGTGGAAGCTGGCTCCATGAGGCAGGGTCTCATTCCTGCCCCGGCACAGCAAACTCCGGTGGGCTGGACTTCATTCAGTGTTCAAACAATGCCATCTGTGGCTCTGGTGTGCTGCTCGCTTGCATGTGCCAGCCTTTCTTCAGTGCCTGGATAGTGGGGCACTCAGGTAAGCTGGTGCAGGGTGTGGGGGAAGATCCGCAACCCCCACCACCTTGCTTCGTGCTCCCTTCCCCATCGCCTTGCTGCTCAGGTAGTTCCTGCCACCTGTGCCACTGCCTGCAGTTTGGGTGCCATGGCTGAAGTATGGAGATCTCTCTCTCTCCCTCTCTCTCTCTCTCTCTAACACACACACACACACACACACACACACATTGCATTGGATTGCCCTCTTGCTCTTTCTCTGTCTCACCCCATTGGCATGAAAGAATGCTCCGTGGGACAATGAGGTCTCATTAAGTGATTAAATGGAAAATAGGGAGGTTTTGTTGGGGGGGGGGGAGACAAACACTTTTTACCTTGAGAATGAAAGTTTCTGGGTCCCTGACTCTCTGCAGAAGAGGATGGGTGCCTGAATACCAATAGTGTCCATTCTCAGCACAAAAGCATTTCCAAGTCAACTCTCTTCTCCCTTCCTCAAAGGCAGAGAAACAAGGAGAGGAGACAGATTTTTGCAAGGTAAGTGAGTTCTTGTGGCAGGAAGGGAGGGAGAAACAGGAGGCATTTTAGTGGGACGGGGAGGTCTTGAGGACCTGTTCTATCACTAACCCCTCCCAATGGCCTTCCTCACCCTGAGATACATCATTTGCAGTTAACAAATGGCACATTGGTATTCTTGAATTGTTAAGTTTTTAGGAAACTATCCCCTCCTTGTGTGTTGCAAACAGGACAAAGCAAGTGGAGATAAATATTTTCCTTTCCTTCAGATTTACAGTCTGAATTAGACCATGGCAGAGTCCCTGCAGGAGAGCCCTTGTAAGGATTATGTATTAATAGAAAAGTAAGTAACTTACCTCTGTTCTTAAACGCTAAAGCTGTTGGACATAAAAAACAGGGGAGCTCTGATCAACTATCAGAGCCATCATTTTGCTGTACTGTTGTCTGCGGAGGCTCCCACAAAATGAAAGCACGGAATGAGCTGAGCCTATAAGTGGCCACAAACTACTAGCAAAAGTGGCATTTGATCATAAGATGAGGATGCATCAAGAAATGTTTGCCCTTTTGCATTTGAGCATCCAAGAAGGGCAGGAAAGAAAAAGAAAAAAAGAGGGGAATAAAGCAAGGAAGGAAAAAGAAGGGAAGGAAAGAAGTTATGAGAGAGAGTGAGGGTCTGAGGTAAATCATGCCTTAGCACTTGGCCACCAGCAGCTCTGCTGCCTTTTGCCATCCACTTTGACTCCTCCTTCTGACCTCTCCCATCCTATCACTGAGGATCCTTTTGTTACAAAGCCAGGTCTCCTCATAAGGAGATGGAGTGAGCTTCCCTCTGACCCGCACATTGCCTTCACACACACACCATGAGCACCTGGCCAAGGAGAGTGAGCACAGCAGCAGTGGGAGCTGGCCATGCATACCATGGCCACACCTAACAAAGCCACGTCCACCCAGCCCCCCCCCAAAGTAAACCACAATCCTGATGCAGCTGTCAATGAAATTGAGTTTGACATCCCTGCTCTACACCTTGTCTCTATCCATCTCATAGGGTTGTAGTGGTAAGACAAACAGTAGTGAACACTACATATGCAATTCTATTTGAAGATAGGATAGCAATCTAACAAATAAATAAAATACCCCAATGTAAATCCAATTGTTTGTTTCAATAATATATACAAAATTTGTAAGACAAATTCTATAACTCCCTGTAGAAAAATTAAGTAATATAATGCAATGTAATTCCATACCATCTAGAGATATTTTAATTAACTAAAATGTTCATAACTAGCAGTAATAATCTTTCATCCACCTTTCATCTACAATTCAACATGTATTTCCATTCTATTATTGCATAACTGCCTGTAGTATTTTTTAAAGTTATCATTGTTACATGATTTTTATTTTATTGTTTACTTAAAAGTCTTAAAAGATTTCTGAAATTGAGTTTTCTACTTACTCCCCCTTTAAAGATGTGGTAAGTCTAATGCTCACTTTATCCCTTGCAATTATTTGCTTTCATTTTTAGTGTGGTACTTTGATTAAAAAATGTTTAATATTTCTTTGTGTTCCACATTATGCCACTGCTTTATGAACTACACTAGTTACCAGTTTGCTTTCAGGTGCAATTCAAGGTGTTATCAACTTCAAATCTCTGCATGGCATGGGTCAGGCAACTTGAGGAACTCTCTCACCCTGATGGAATTGGCCCACCCTAGCCACGCTGGCAGAGGGTTCTATGCCAGATCCCATTAGTCATGGAATTTTGGCTCACAGTAACTGAAGAAGAGTCTTTTCTATCATGGCTTCAGAACTCTGATACACCTTATCCCCTGAGATGAGGTTGGCTCCTATTCTGACATTTTGTAAATGCCTTAAGACCTGGCTTAAGACCTGGTTGGCTTGGGGACCCAACAGGGAGCTTCATACTGGAGGTAGTTGACTAATTAAAACTTAACTACCCCTCTCCCAAAGTCAAATTCCCTCCTTGCCATCTTGTGGTTAATGATTTTATCTGCTGTAGATTGTTGTTTTTTATGATTGATGATTTTATCATATTCTAATATTTTTATGTTGTAAGCACACAGAGTTGTTGGACGAGTTTCATAATTTATGGTTTAAATTTCTACTCTCCCCAAAAAACAAACATTCTAAGCAACATACTTTAAAATTTTAATTTAAAGTTCTACTATTAAGTTTATAGTCATGAATGCTGGTAGTTATTCCTATATCTTTACAGAAAATGGGCATCAGATCAAATGGGGAATTCTGGGGGTCGAAGTCTACACATCTTAAAGTTGCCAAGATTTACAACATATTGAAATACAGTACAGAATCTTTCTTAATTACCCAGAGCCTACATATCTACACATCTGAAAAGTTGGAAAATGATCTTTATGCCCATCTTTAGTGCTTATAACTTGTTCAGTGGTTAATGGAATTATTCTGTAAATTTTACTTTTCACAAGAAATGGCAGTTGTGTGTCACAAACCGAGAAGGAAGCAAAACTTGAGAAATTGTAATTGGTGCTGTTTCTTTCTGATTTACTAAATAACAATTCTATTTAGACTCAATCACATTTACAGCACTTTTCTTACACTTAAGGCCACACTTATTTCAGCAATGATTTCAGTAAGTATGAAATGTTTACATAAAAAAACTCAACCATTTTAAAAAGTCATTTTTGTGGAAATTCTATTCTATTAATATAGAATGAATATAGATTTTAAAATATTTTTTAAACATGGAAAATATATTCTAATCTGTAAAAAGTTACTAGAAATGAAACTGAATTTTAGCTACAAATTTCAATATAGAATGTGATTTTTAGTTCAGAACTTATCATAACATATTAAAGTCTAAAAAGCAAATTAATTTTCCATTTGTTTATTGAACTACAAAATTATAATCAGTATTACATGAGTATAAATGGAGCAAAATTACTAAACCAAATCAACAGCCAATGCGCAGGTAAGATATATGTAAGCATGTATCCAATAAAGTTTGTTTAATTACAATAACAGGTTTACTTGAGATTACTATACTAATCTCAAACACCTAGACATGTTTAGCAAGAATCCAAATAATCATAGAGAGCACCAAAGAGAAATTTTGTGCCTTAATTAATCTCCAGAAATAATTCCTCCATGTTCACAGTGGTAATTTTCCAAACAGTAGATGGGGGTTGAAGAAGAATTACAGAACAGTAGACTTATATATTTGTATATCTATATATATGTAGACTTAAATATATAACTCTTTCAAACTGAGAAAAAATGGTAGATTACTTACTGTTTCATATGCTGTGATAATTTTTTTTAAAACTTCTGGAACAATCCCTTGCAATTCCATTGTGGGATACTGATCATTGAGATTTATCACAACCAAGGTTGTATTATCAGATTTCACTAAGCGGCTAGACACTGCCAGAATACATTGTATAAGATTTGCTACAGGAGCAAGCCCACACAACTCTTTGAATGAAACTACTGCATTCTATTTGGGAGAGAGAAGGGGGGGGGGGGAGAGAGAAAAATATGAAGTGATATTGTACTGGTCAATTAATAGTTTATAATGTAGAAGTTATAACAGTTAAAGTATTAAGTAATACATAGATAGGCCTAACTACTTTTCCTAGGCAAACAATGAGCTATGTGTATTTGTAGCATTTATAACAAATACTCGATATGATAAATACATTTTGAAATGTTGCCAAGAAACCAATTCTTTTCACTTGTAATTCACAAGAATAGCTTGCTTTCTTATGCAGAAAAATACTGAGGTATCCATGTTGTAATTTTACATTATGGCCACCATTTCAAAACCTTCTATGTTGAAAGTTTATAATATTTGTCATGCAACCTTTTTATTTTTGGAGGTTTAAATAACTGTGGGTCATTCACTTAATTACTGAGGTTTTCTTTTAAAAAGGTCAATAATTACTTATTTTGCCATGAAAAATTTGAGAGATGTTTTGATCTTGTTGAATCTCAGCTCCACTTCAAACTCTGATTTCTAATTAAAGACAGTAGTGAAATAATGATTGCTATTTTATTATATAACTGAATTTAAAAACATTAAAACTTAAGCTAAGGCAGCTAAATTAGCCTTTGTCTAAACATAGGCTAAACATGCTCAACATCCTCTCCACAAGTAATTTTCCACCAAATATAACATCTAAGTTCTTCCAAGCATTTCATTAATGTATGTTTTTGTATAGGTGGATGGGTAATTAAGGGAAGGAAATGCAATGATACAAATGCAAGAAAAGTGAAGGAAGAAAATGACTCCCACAGTACTATTTAGTACTAAACACAACTCCTGATATTTATATACATTGCAAATCATTGCTAAAAATAGAAAACTGCCATTTAATAAAGAAGCCTTTAAAGAAAAACAATCCATCATTTTAGACTTGAAATTACTGTACTAAACAGACTGCTGACATAAGGAAATAGGTTCATTTACTTGATTGACATAAGTTTACATGGTGTTTGGATTCATCAGCTATTTTAATTGCCTGTGCCAGTTTTCTTTAGGAAAATTGCCCAAGGATACTATCTGGCAACAATTTTTATACTGAAGGACTGACATTTAATTATTGACTGAATGTTAAGTTACAATCAAAAGCTTGTTCTCACCACTATGTATTCCAAGTTTAGTTAAGTGCTATTGAAGAGGCACTTATTTTTATCCACATAAAAATATTCAATCTTAAAATAAAAATAACCTGCCCACATTTAATTTTCTTGTGTATGCTATTTATTTGATTTTTATTCCACCTGTATAAAATACTTATTATTTTATAAGTAATTAACATGATGAATATACCTAATACTCCTTATTCCTATTTTCTTCACAACTACAACTGTGAGGTGGGTTGATCTGAAAAAATATTGCCTGGCCCAAAGTTATCCTATCAAGAAATTTATCAGGTAAAACCTAAATATTCCTTTATAAACTATTATTATTTCTAGAAACTAATATTCGGTTTAGATTCTGGATTCATAATTAATTAAGTATATATGCAAAAATATTGTCTATGAGCCTTGGGGGCACAATGGAGTGTAGTACTGCAGACTACTTCTGCTGACTACCAGCTGACTCCAATTTGGTAGTTCAAATCTCACCAAGATCAAAGTTGACTCAGCCTTCCATCCGAGGTGGGTAAAATAAGAACCCAAATTGTTGGGAGCAATATACTGACTCTCTAAACTGCTTAGAGGGAGTTGTAAAGCACTGTAAAATGGTATATAAGTCTAAGAGCTATTGCTTTTGCTATGAAAGATGCAAAGTCATACCTGCATATTTTCTCTCAAATCTGTGGCATCACGTATGGGCTGAAGAGCATTCTTGAAAACTTCATCAATACTTTTAATCCACAAAGTCCTCATAGAAGCATATTCTCTGGATTTCTTGCTTTTTCTAACAGAAAGTCCCCGTTTATGAGGTTTCCCTCCACCTCTTCGATTAGTAATAGCAACATGAACAAACAAGAAAGCATATGCTAGAGCATCTCCTGTTAGAGACTGAAGTGGGACATGACGATAACCTGGTTGTAAACATTCAAAAGGAATTGTGTATTGCCCAATGAATTCATCTCCAATGTAATCATCATCTAACACAACAAAGCGTACCATAGCAAGTTCAGGTAGGTTAATCTGAAATTCAAAACTCTCATCAAAAATAGGATTGTCTCCATTTTGGTGGATGGTTTTTGTTCTTTGTTCTGCACAATCTGCTGGAATCCCATGGATTTCTACATACACATAAGGATCTACTACATCACCTTTGGCACCTGAACATTTTGGCTTTGGAAAATTTTGCCCACTAATAATCTTAACATGAAGAAGCTGAGGTGATACACCAGGCACTGAGTCCTTTGTATTTGCGCTAAAGAAAGAAACTTCCTCCCGCATGATAGCAGGTCGCAACACATAGCCACAATTGCCATTTTGTCGAAACCAGCCAATGTTAAGATCCATCATTAATCCAGGTGTCTGAAAGTTCATTGCCACAATTTGACAGCCGCATTTCCAAAAATCCTGTGGGTTCATATTACTAGAATCAATCCTCATAGGGCTTGGGAAAACCCTTGCAAGAAAGCGTTTATTATAATTCACAAAGTCTCCAGGATGTTCATTGGCATATTTGGTAGCGAGCACTTCATTAAAAGAACAAAATTCCCAGTACTTCTGAAGTTGAAATGAAACTTGAAAATCTTTGAACTGAACTGATTTACATATGCTTACCAGTTCTGATAGTTCTTTACAAAGCTGAAACCGTTTCACTGGCACAACATTCTGTGTTTCCACTGCATCTTTTCCCATTCTCTGTGACATTTCTGCGCCTTCATCTTCATCTGTAACATCTCCCTCTAGCCCAGAGCAATTAGATGATAACTTCTTGGCTTTAATTAGTATTTTTCCTTTAAGATATTCAGGAGATGGCAGGTAAGATTCCTCTGTATTCGGAGGATTCGTATACAGTTTATCCTCCAGGATTTTCTTCATATGCTGGACCATCACATTCTGTTGCTTGAGAGAACAATGATTTTCCAAACATAAAATAAGAGGATATTCGGAAGCGAAAAATGCATATGTGTTAATTATGTCAATTACACTTCGGAAAACAATTTGTGAAGTCATTGTGTGACCTGTATAAATTACAGGCTCATTGTCAGGACCGTCCCACACATCCAACTCAACACTGCGGCATCCCATTTTTAGAGCACGAATATAACCGCTGATATCAGATGGTCCTCGAAACTGATCTTCTATTAAGTATGTGTTATGAGAAGAATTTATGAAATAATGAGATAAAGGCTGTTTCATGTCCTGGCACACCTTTTTATGCTCTGGATCAAATATATGACATTCTGGGGAAGTAAGATAATTTGTAAAACCATCTATGGAGAGCCAGCCTCTTTCTTGACCTTCTTTAGATGGTTCGTATTTGTGAATAATATCAAGGCTAGTCTTATCTGTGACATGAGGCATACCCTGTTCTGCTTCTAAAAACATCATAAGGTCTTTTGTATCAAGAAATTCTTTATTACTAGAAAACTGAACTAGTAAGAAATATATTTCAGGACGAGTGCAAAGCTCATGGAAAACTTCAATAAATTCATTTTTCGTGATTTCTGTATCAGATTTGTCTTTTGAACGCTGCAGTTCTTTGAATTTTAATTCAATTTTATTTGTTTTTAAACCAGGATTTAAATTTTTTATAAACTGCACAGCTTTGTCCAAGGATATCCACCCGACATGATCTATATCTGTTTCACTAAACATTTTGGAGACCCATGAGGTGCGCATTTTATCTTGCCTACTTTCTAGCATGTCCAGTGTATGTTTTCCATAAGATATCAAGTACCTTAGGCCAGTAACCCAAATATTTGCAACATCTGCAGTGTTTGCAACTAGATCCAGAGATTCATAATTGTCTCCATAAATAATAGAAAATGCACAATCTTCTGAAATTTGGTCAGAAATTCCATTGCTACGAAAAATGTCTGTATTTTTCCCTATTCTCACTTCTTTGACTGATTTGATATCAATTTTTGCTTTTTCAGAATCCTTCTTTGAAGGTTCCCATCTTAGTGACTGCATATCTGCATCTAAAAGAAAATATCGATGGTATATCCTAGAGTTGGACCGAACTTTTCTGAGTTCTGAACCTTCAACCATAGCATTGATACAGTCACTTGCACTACTTATTTTCTTCTCAGTAGGCATGCTGCTAAATGAGACAGTTTTTTTCCGTTCCCTTTTTTGTTTTGTGCCATCCTGGAAATAGAGAAGAAAAAAATATAAAATTACATGGTATGGGAAGATTATAGAATAAGGGGACAACCTACAGTAGGGTAGATGAATTCAATTACAGTAGCAATTAGGACACTATTGGAAGATTCAAAAGATCAGGTTACAGATAGATAATAACAACTTGATGGCATGTAATCAATCAATCAATCAAACAAACAATCAAAATAGTATTATCCATGGATAATCAAATCAGCAACATCTTCCCATATGCTAAATCAGGTAAAATGTCCTACTAATATCCTACTAATGTAATGTCCTAAAATGATAATAGAATGAAGAAAGAGTAATTATAATCTTCAAGAGTAAAAATAATTTCTGGTAATGGAACTGAAAATAGGTGTTCTTCTCAAGTTGCAAATAAGACAGAAGTAAAAAGAGGTTAAAAAAACCCTACGTAATAAAATGGAGCAATTTCCTGACCTTTCCCGAGAGCAAATATGGAAACAAGACAGAGAAGCCTTGTGTAAGTTTGAGCTAATCACTGTATAGCAGTACAAGTATATCACAGTGTACCACTATGCATACCAATATAATAATTGAGAGTCAGTTTGGTGTAATGCTATCCTAGAAACCAGGAAACTGAGTTCTTAGCCTGACCATAGGCTTGAAGGTGAATTGAGTAACTTTGGGTCAATTACTGTCTTTAAACTCAATCTACCTCAAAATGCTATTGTGGGGCATACAGGAGATAGGACTATTAGGCATGTCCACCAACTTCAGTTGACCAAATTTATAAAAAAGGCAGGAAAAACCTTCTTCATCAACCTATGAAGAAATAGTGAGTATATATTAAAAATGCATTGTAGAGACAGTTTTGTGTGGTGATTAAAATGTCAGATTAGTAACAAGGAGATTGTGACTCGGATCCTCCTTGAAACAACAAAGTTGTTTGTGTGACCTGTCACTCAGTCTCAGCCCAACCCACTTCCGAATTTTGTCTCATATAGACAATAACATTAAAAACTGTTTCAAGCTACAAAAATAAAGAAGAGTAGAACTGTTTATGAAGTAAATATTACATTTGGATATCCTGGTGTACAAAGAACATGGGAAAATGAGTTATTCTGGAAAAAGTGAGACTAGAGAAACAGGATAATAAAATAGTAAATTCAGTTGACAAACAGACTAAAATCTGTTTCCATTCTGAACCCCCAGTAATATATCTTATCTTATCTTATCTACCTACCTACCTACCTACCTAACCTAATTACCTACCTATTGTACAGCTGTTCATATCACAAAACAATAGTAATGCTTAGTAAGATGCATGTTTACATATTACATGTTTTACAAGAAAATTAAGATGAATAGTATTACTATTTCAAGAAATATTTTTCCACTCTTATTTATACTTTAATATTAAGCACTACATTTATAGAATAATAATTGTTACTCAATAATAATTGTTCAAAGACATTCATGGAAGTAATTCTCAACAACAAAACCACACAAGGATTAAGAAGAATATGATTTGAAATGACAACATAGTACAAATGACAATAAGAGATGTAGAATATCAGACTAAATATTTGAAACAATAACAAATAGAATTGTTGTTGGTCTTACCTGAGACACCCGTTCTCTGGGCAGGTGGAGATAGAATCCAGGAATGGGTTAACTCCATCTGTTATCCTATCAGACTGAGTCTGCAAACTTTCCTGCCTCCTTTGGTAGCTCCACCCAGTTTTTGACGAAGGCGTTGCTGCAGATTGACATGTGCTGAGTGAAAAGTCTCTCCTTGCTGACACCAGACTGGACCTCCTGGGGGTGGGGGCTGGATGCTATCTCCACCTGCCCAGACAATCAGGTAAGACCAACGCCTATTCTCCATTGTTGGTGGAGATAGAATCCAGGAATGGGACATACCAAAGTCTGTCCTGTCCTCATGAATGAGTCATAGTCCGGACCGAAGTCTCCTGGCGCATGTGAACCTGTTGTAAAACCTGCCTGCCAAATGTCATGTCTGCCAACGTGTAGCTGTCTATATTGTAATGGCAGATAAATGGGGACGGAGAGGCCCAGGTAGTGGCCTAACAAAACTCTTCCAGCAAAGCCTACGTTACCCATGCCACTGAAATGGCTGCACTCCTGGTGAAGTGAGCCATGATACGCCTTGGAGACGACTGAGACTGCAGTTCAAAGGTTTTTGCAATGCAGCCCGTATCCAATACCCCAAAGAGGAAGGAATTGCTTTGTGTCCCATGGACGCTGGCTGAAAGGAAACGAAGAGTGCTTCTGTGCAATGCAATGAAGATGTCTGACTGATGTGGATGCAAATCGCCCTTCTGACATCTAATGTTTGCCACTGTCATTCGAGGTAATGAAACGGTGCCAGGTAAAAGTTTGGTAGTATCAACTCTTGGGCCTGGTGCAACCTGGTGTTGACACCTTTAGAACAAATAAAGGGTCAAGTCGTAAGACAACTCTGTCAGAATGGAACACGCACAAATCCTGCCTTACCGACAAGGCTGCCAATTTTGATACCTGCCTGGCTGATGTGATTGCCACCAAGAATGCCACTTTCAGAGAAAAGTAGCGGAGCCAGGTGGCCGTCAAGGATTTGAAAGTGGCCTCTGTGAGGGAATACAGTACTTTGGTCAAGTACCATGTTGGATATTGGTGAATGATCGGAGGTTGGAGATTGGTGGTCCCTCTCAGTAATCGTTGAATCAAAGGATAGTGTGAGTGATTTGTAGGTGAGAACTGAAGAGAGGGCTGCTACCTGTCTCCAGAGGGTGTTAGGAGACAGGCCGCTGTCCAGGCCCTCTTGCAGGAATTTCAACCTGATGGATGGGGGCCTTCAAAGGAATAATGTTCTTGTCTGTGCACCAGCGGCAAAAGGCCCTCCAGGTAGCATCGTAAATGCGGTTAGTCGGTGGGTGCTTCAACACCTGTATTGTCCCGATGACACTAGGGGATTGTCTGTCCACACTCAGGACCTGCCACGCAATCTCCAGGCAATAAATATGAGCCACTTAGGGTCCAGGTGGAAAAAGGGACTCTTAGCCAAGTGAAATTCGGAAGACACGGATCCTCCAGTGGGATGCTACTCATTATATCCACAAACCAGGGCTGATAAATAAGGTGCCAGAAGCTGAAATTCCCTCCTCCAGCATCCTCCGGATGACTCACTGAATTAGAGGAAGAGGAGGGAACACATACCAAAGCCCAGCGGGCCACAGGCAGTTTAGCACATCTGTTCCTTCTGCACTTGGAACTGTGTACCTTGAGACGAAGTATGGTACCTATCTGTTGTCCTTGGTGGCAAAGAGATCACTGGCATTCCATACCACTGGTAAGTTCCCAGAAGAGGTCCGGGTGCAGTGTCCAGTCCACGTGGTCTGAGTGCAGTTGAGCCAGTCATCCAGAATGTTCCTCACCCCTGAATTGTTTAGCCTTATGGACAGTAGGTGGGCTTCTGCCAAGAGGCTGAGAAGCTCTGCTTCCCGCATGAGGGACCTGGAGTGAGATCCCCCCTGGCAGTTGATATGGGCCTTCGCGGTCATGTTATATGTGAGGACCAGGATGTGCCTGTTGGTTACGCCCTTCTTGGAAATGCACCAGAGCCAGCCGGACAGCCTGTAGTCCCAGCCAGTTGATGTGCTTGAGATCTGACAGGGACCACTGGTCCTCAGCCATCCCTGACTGAAGGTGGGCGCCCCAGCTGAACAGACTGCCATCCATGGTCAATGTTAGGCGGTCTGGCTCTCTGAACCGTGAGTCCTTGGAGATGGCCGGGGACAACCACCACCTCAGGGACTTGGTTACCTCTGGAGGTACCTGCACAGTGGTCAATGAACAGCTCCTGCCAGTCTTATGGTGTGGAAGCAGAAACCACTGGAGAGTCCAGTTGTGTAGATGGGCCCAAAGAATGATTGCGAAGCAGGACACCATCTTCCCCAACAGAATACAATAAGCTGGACTCAGTGTCGAAATCTCATATGGCCGGCCAAGGTTTGGAAACTGTCCTGGCACTCCTGGGAAAGGTAAAACCTGCCCTCCGTGTTGTCTATGATAGTTCCCAGGTGGAAGAGGCAAGTCGAGGGGCAGAGATGGTTTTGTCTAGGTTTATGGAAAATTTGTGATTCTCCAGGGCCTGAACTGTGATATCTACATCTCTTTCTGCTTGACTTGTTGATCTGGACAGTAGAAGGATGACATACAAATAGCACTGGATTCTAACTTGTCTGACCCAGAGATGAACCGCTACTGTGGCTAGGAGTTTAGTGAACAAATGATCACTATGGGGAGGGGCAGGTACGACGGAAACTTCAGGACTAGCCATTACCGGGGAAGGAGGGTTCACTACATCACAGAGATCCCTCCTTCCGGCCCTGTTAGTTCCACTCCAGGGCCAGGTGGCGAGAACTGTCAGGGCCCTGGTCTCAGGCTGTTGTTGCTAAATGCCAGGTCTGTGGTTCACAAAGCTCCCCTTGTCCAGGACCTAATTTTAGACGAGGGGGCAGACCTGGCATGTATTACTGAAACCTGGCTGGACCCGGAGGGAGGAGTCCCCCTCACTGAAATGTGCCCAGAAGGATTTCAGGTGCTTCATCAGCCACGACCCCAGAGAATGGGTGGGGGAGTGGCTGTCATCGTCCGAAGGTCTTTAGTTCCTCGTAGGATCCCTGCTCCGGAGCTTGTCGGATGTGAGTCCCTGTTGATGAAGTTGGACCTTGGTGGTCAAGTGGGTTTGTTGCTAACGTACCTACCTCCCAACAGTGTTGCAACAGCCCTCCCCTCGCTCGTGGAGTCAGTAGCCGAGTTAGCGGTAGAGTTCCCCAGGCTTATGGTTCTGGGGGATTTCAACCTGCCTACACTTGGTGAACGCTCTGATGGGGCGCAGAAGTTAATGGCTTCCATGACAGCCATGGACTTGACCCAAGTAATTCGGGGTTCGACTCATTCAGCTGGTCACACGCTTGACCTCGTATTTCTTTCGGAGCAGTGGAGATGTGATCTAGAGTTGAAGGGCATTAAAACCTTGCCCTTGTCTGATCACTTCCTACTGAGGCTTGACTTTCGGAAACCAATCCCCCACTGTAGGGAGGGGGAACTGATTAGGTGGTTCCGCCCCAGGCGCCTGATGGACCCTATGAGATTTCAGACGGCGCTTGGAGAAATACCTGACACTATCGTCCACAATCCGGTGGAGTCCTTAGTCGCTGCCTGGAATACAGCGGCGGCGGGGGCTCTAAACCGGATTGCGCCTTTGCGACCTCTCCGAGGCAGTGGATCCAGGAGGGCTCCTTGGTTTACCGAGGAACTCCGGGAGATGAAGCGCCAAAAGAGACGCCTAGAGCGCCGCTGGAGAGCCAGTAAATCTGAGTCAGACCGAGCACTGATGAGAGCCTTTATCAGAGCCTATCTCGTGGCAATACGGGCGGCGAAATGTTCGCATTTTGCCGCCCTTATTGCATCCACTGAATCGCGCCCAGCCTCCTTGTTTAGAATAACCCGCTCCCTCTTGAAAGGGAGGGACGCGGATGACCCTTTACAAGGAAGAGCTGAGGAATTTGTTCAGTATTTAACGGATAAAGTCACTCGGATTCGGACAGAGCTGGACTCCAATTGCACGATACCAGCTGAGGTACCGGGGGAAGGTCTTGAGCATACTTTATGGATTGAGTTTCAACGTGCTTCTCCTGAGGAAGTGGACAAGACCATGGGAGCGGTGAGTGCCTCCACCTGTATACTGGACCCGTGCCCCTCCTGGTTGGTCTCGACCAGCAGGGAGGTGACACGCGGCTGGATCCGGACGATAGTTAACACCTCTTTCCAGGAGGGAATCTTCCCGCCCCTCCTAAAGGATGCGGTGGTGAGACCCCTCCTGAAGAAACCGTCTCTGGACCCAGCCATTTTGAGCAACTATCGTCCAGTCTCCAACCTTCCCTTTGTTGGGAAGGTTGTTGAGAAGGTGGTGGCCTCTCAACTCCGACGGTCCTTGGATGAAGCCGATTACCTAGACTCCTTTCAGTCGGGCTTCAGGCCTGGTTACAGCACGGAAACTGCTTTGGTCGCGCTGATCGATGATCTCTGGCGGGCCAGGGATAGGGGTCACGCCTCTATCCTTGTGCTCCTTGACTTCTCAGCGGCCTTTGATACCATTGACCATGGTATCCTTCTGCGACAGTTGCGAGAGGTGGGAGTGTCCTACCTCTCGGACAGGTCGCAGTCGGTGTTGGTCGGAGGGCAGAGATTGACCCCAAGGCCCCTCAACTACAGGGTGCCGCAGGGTTCGGTCCTGTCCCCCCTCCTATTTAACATCTACATGAAGCCGCTGGGTGAGATCATACGCCGGCACGGGATTAAGTACCATCAATACACAGATGACACACAGTTGTATCTGTCTGCCCCGTGCCAACTCAGGGAAGCAGTAGAAGTGATGTGCCAGTGCCTGGAGGCTGTTATGGTCTGGATAGGAGCAAACAAGTTGGCACTCAATCCAGACAAGACCGAGTGGCTTCTGATGTTCCCTCCCAAAGATTGGCCAATTATTCCATCTCTCAGGCTGGGGGGTGAAATTATACACCCCTCAGAGAGGGTTCGCAATTTGGGAGTCCTCCTGGATCCACAGCTGACTTTAGAACACTATTTGTCGGCTGTGACCAGGGGGACCTTTGCCCAGGTTCGCCTGGTGCACCAATTGCAACCCTACCTGGATCGGGAGGCCCTTCAGACAGTCACTCACGCCCTTGTGACCTCAAGACTGGATTATTGTAATGCGCTCTACATGGGGCTGCCCTTGAAGAGTGTTCGAAGACTTCAGTTAGTCCAGAACGCAGCCGCGCGAGCGATTGTGGGTGCACCCAGGTACACCCACGTCACACCTATCCTCCGCGAGCTGCACTGGCTACCCATTAGTCTCCGAATTTGCTTCAAGGTGCTGGTCGCTACCTATAAAGCCCTACATGGCATCGGACCTGGGTACCTGAGAGACTGCCTCCTGCCGATTACCTCCCATAGACCGATTAGATCTCACAGGTTAGGTCTCCTCTGGATTCCATCCGCCAGCCAATGTCGGCTGGCGACCCCCCGGTGGAGAGCCTTCTCTTTTGCAGCTCCAGCCCTCTGGAATGATCTCCCCGTCGAGATCCGGACCCTTACTACCCTCCCGGCCTTCCGCAAAGCCACCAAGTCCTGGCTGCTCCAGCAGGCCGGGGGGCTTGTGAAACATCCAGCCCCACGGAAATTGTGAATGTTGCGGTTTTTGTTTTTAAAGTGTTGTCTTTGTCCAGTTTTCCCCTTCCCTTGTCTATTGTGAGCCGCCCGGAGTCCTTTGGGAGTGGGCAGCATACAAGACAAATAAATACAAATACAAATACAAACTGGGGGCTGACGAGAACCCAAAGGGGAGGGCCCTGTACTGAAAATGCCTCCCCTGATAAAAGAATTGTGGGTACTGCCTGTGATCCAGGAGGATTGGGACATGGAAGAATGCCTCCGTGAGGTCCACTGAGGTGAGATAATTGTCCCTTAGGATGATCTCTAAAATGGTCAGAAGGGAATGCATTTTGAACTGCCGGTAGACAATATGGTGTTTCAGGCATTTTAGATTGAGTAACACCCTCCAATACCCCAAGAATTTTGGGATGATAAATAAGAGGGAATAGAACCCCTGATCTCGTGATACGAGACAGCTGATAAAATACCTCAGGGGAGGGAGAAGAGAAAAACTCTAGGGAGCGGCCGAATTTTACCGTCTCCCTGACCCAGGCGTCCATAGTTATCTCCTCCCATCGTTTGGCAAAGGCCACTTGACTCCTGATGAGAAGATTCTCTAGGCAGTCACTTTTGATGCCATAAATGATGGCCTCCTCCACCCCTGAAGGACTTCTTCGGTGGAAAACGTTGACCACTCCTGCTTACCCTGTCCTGTTGTTGACCCTCTCTGGAAGGGAACTATCTGCAGATGCGGAGGGTAAATCCCATATGAACCATGAAAAGGCAAATGGCGAAAATAGGGGGAGGAACGGTTCTCAGACCTCCTAGAGGGAAGGCAAAATCTTGTGCTTGGCTCTGTAATGAGTGGTTTCAAAGGAGCAACGGATAGTTGTTCCCCCGAAAAGGGAGCAGAAGTGGAAGCCAGCTGCCACTTGTTTCTGGCATCACCTTGCCACTGTCTAAGCCAGAGAAGGCACCTGGTTACCACCAAGGAGGCCATGGACTTAGAAGCGTACCTAACCACATTTAGGGAGGCATCTGCTGAAAATTCCATTGTGGTCTTCAGTTTATTAAAATCATGGTGGACCTGGTGTCACTAGCGGTAGCCCTGCCTTGCAACGGCTTGTCATAGTAGGGAAGCCCTGTTAAAGAAGCAGGAAGCCGTGGAGGCTTGCACTCCCCACTTCCTTGCAGGTCTTGATCCCAAGGGTCCTATGACTAGCTTTCCCTGCGGGAAGGGGGAGTCTTGAGGATCATTTACAGTGCCCAATGTGGCCACCAAAATGGTGTCCTCTATGCCTGGAAACCATGTGGCAAGCTCACCTCCCGATGTTTCTGCTGCCCAAGCTTGTCTGGAGAGAAGGGCAGCCGTGTGGTTGTGCTGATAAGCCCCGTGGCTAAGGCTTGCCTAGGTCTGCGCCGCTGAGATCAATTCCCTGGTGTCCAGTGGTCCCAAAATGGGGGCTGCATCTTTGAGCCCTTTTAAAATGTTGCCTGTCCTTCTCGGAGCGAATTCAAAATGGCAGTCAGCGTTCTGGGGTAGAAACTTGTGATGCTGCCCTGCAATGCTTGCGGCCCTCAGCAATCCAGGAATGTACCCTGGGCACTGGCTGGAGAGGCAGCTCTACCCCGATTGAATATTAAAGGGAGTAAGCCTCAATTTTAGGATAAAAGTTATTTGGAGAACTCTTGAAGAGCAGAGAAATGAAACATGCCCAGTCCTAATGGCAGACTGAGTCTAAAAGCTAGGTGGAGCTACCAGAGGAGGCAGGATATTAAAGTTTGCAGGCAAAGTCTGATAGGATAACAGATGGAGTTAACCCATTGCTGGATGCTACCTCCATCAACAATGGAGAACAAAGATATGATAAAAACAATCAATCTAAAGATCTTATATCCTACTAAAAGCCAGGAACATTATCTTCGGAGTGTAAACCAAACTTTCCAATAAATATTGATGGTATCTAACATAAAATTAATTTTGGTGGCGTGCTGATCTGCCATTGCCTTTTTTCCTTTTAATTTTTTTTTAAATTTTACTTTTAAAATATTTTTTTATTAAAAATATTTTATCATAATGTTAATTACAGTGTGTCCTTTTTACACTAACCTATGCTTTATCATCATACTTGTGGCTGTGAACAGATGTTCTTTTTGTCCTGAGTAGTCTTATTTGTTCCTCCTACTAGAAAAGTCACCAAATTACTTTCAGCTGTCATTGCCAGTGAAGAGGTGACCTTGATGGAAAGGAAGATCAGTTACCAAGGCAATGAGCAGGTAAACAATGCAGAAACCCAGGTGAGGGAGGGACTAGTGTGAAAACATTTCAGACAGGGACACACTTTACATGAAGATAGAAGAGGGAGGAGGAGGAGCACATTCAGACCTGCAAAGCTCTGATGATATTGTTAATCTTAATAAAAATAGTTACACCACATATGTATTGTCTGTTCTTGAGGTAGTCTATTTTGTGCAGCTAATATAGTCTTAAACAAAAACTACTTTAACTTTCTGATTCTATTAATGAATAATTGTATTCCATTATTTAAAATCTCTTATACTGCACCTAGGTCACATCTTTGTTATTATAGTAAATGTGTCACAAAGTAAATTTTTACTAATTTACATTTGTATTCATATATAACTCTTTTCTATATTCACTCATATTTAAAAGATAAATTTCAGAATTTTACATTTCTTTTATTAAAGTTTAGTTTGCCATTTTGCTTTTAACATCCAAGTTTATTTATTGCTACTCACTAGATTGCAGAAAATTGTAAGAATTTTTATTGATATTTTAGAAATGAGTTATTACACAAATTACATTTGTCCCTTATTAGGAGCAAAATTTGATGAACAAATAATTTTATAGTTACATAATAAGCCATAAATAAGAACCATTGGGTGCATGTAAAAATGTTATGGGTTTAAATTCTATGTTGGCCTTGAATATGGCAGGAGCAAAATGACCATTGGCTTACCTGAATGGTCGTTCTCTAGGCGCTGCCTAGAAAAGTGCCGGGAGTGTCCAAGCACGGGTTAACTTCAGCTTGCTGCCCAAGGACTGAGTTTAAAGATTGTGTAGCTCTGCCTCTTGCTCGACTCAGAGGCTCAGTTTTCAAAAACGAAGAGAAGTCCCAAGTGACCTGTATATGATGATGATCCATGCCCCAAAAGGTGTACATGTCCCTGTGGGCACACATTTAGGGTGGGGTTGGACACTACCGCAGCACCTAGAGAACGACCATTTAGGTAAGCCAACGGTCATTCTCCTAGGCGCTGCTTGGAGTGTCCAAGCACGGGACATGCCAAAACTATGCCATCCCAGGAAGGAAGAATTGTCCAAGCCCGCGGGTGTCGCAATGACTTGTTGCAGAACTCTTTTCCCAAATGAGGCTTCAGCAGAGGCAAAAACATCAAGTCTGTAATTTCTCACAAATGGAGATGGGCTCGACCACGTAGCAGCCCGACATATCTCTTCAATAGGTGCTTGTGTGGCCCACGCAGCCGAAGTCGTGGCACTCCTTGTTGAGTGAGCTGTAATGCGAGGAGGGACCAGTCTAGCTTGTTGTTTGTAAGCCAGCTTGATACATGCCCTTATCCAGCACCCTATGGTGGAAGATGTGACCTTCTCGCCCATGGAGACGGATTGGAAGGACACGAAGAACCCCTCCAACTTGCGGAAAGCAGCAGTTCATTTCATGTAGACCCGGACAGCCCGACGAACATCAAGCTTATGCCACGTGTGCTCCCTTCGGTGTTTGGGACATGGGCAAGTCCGGGAGAACCGCCTCCTATGTTCTGTGGAAGACACTGTTGACCTTCAGCCCAAAGGCCAGGTCCAGTCTAAGGATTTCCCCAGCAATTGGGAAAGAGAGACGACAGACGCTGATCCCGTCGCACGGATGGTTCTCATGAGGGATCTGATGCTGTCCACTCTCTCCCGTGTGAGGAAGACCTTGCAGTCCCTTGAGTCAATCACCGTGCCGAGATGTTGGATTCTGCAGGTTGGGATCAGGTGGCTCTTGGCGAGGTTGACTGAGAACCTGTGGCATTGCAGAACTTGGATGGTGACATCGAGATCCCTCTGGGCCTGCCCCTTGGATGACGAATGGATGAGGATGTCGTCCAGGTAGCATTCCAGTCTTACTGGGAGAGATCGGAGATGCGCAGTGGTGGCGGCTAGTAGTTTGGTGAATGTTCGCGGGGCTGACGAGAGGCCGAAGGGAAGGGCCATGTACTGGAAGTGTCGGTTGGCAAACTGGAACCTCAGGAACTTGCGATGCACTAGATGGATTGGAACATGCAGGTACGCCTCCTTCAGGTCTACAGAGGTCAAGAGATCGTCCTGCCTGATGCAGCCCAGAATGGATGGAAGGGACTGCATCTTGAAACCCTTGTACGCCAGATGGATGTCGAGTTTCTTGAGCTCCAGTATTGCCCTTATTCCCCCTGAGGATTTGGGGACCAGAAACAGGATGGAGTAGAAGCCCCTGCCTTCCTGGCCTCTGGGAACCCTTTCTATAGCCACTATCTCTAGTAAATGATCTATCTCTGCCCTCATGAGCTGGAACTTGTGGGCCGATTTGGGAGTGGGACAATGGACAAAGGTCCTTGGGGGAAAGGAGAGGAATTCCAGGGTCAACGGACTGTATTCAGAATCCAAATGTCCGTCGTGGTCTCCTCCCATTGAGCAGCATAAAGTTGGAGGCAGCTGCCTATGAGAGGGTCCCGGTGCCAGTCACTTTGACTTCCAAAAGGGGCGGTTGGAATACCCCCTGCGGAATGGTCTACGGTTGCCCTGTTGTCTGCGGTGTTCCCTATAGGAGCATTTGTCCTGGGGACAATCTTGGGATTGAAAGTAAGGTCGACTGAATCCCCCAGAAGAGATGGAAGGCTCTGAACTCCGAAAGGACTGTCTGCGAAAGGGCTAGCCCTTATGGTCAGATTTTTTGGTGACCGCAGGCAAGATCTTACGTTTGTCCTTGGATTCGATTAAAAAGTGGTCCAAGGCATCCCCAAACAGCTTTCCCCCTTTGAAGGGAGTGGAAGCAAGCTTCCGCTTCGCCTTCACGTCCGCCTGCCAGTGGAGTAGCCACAACAGGCGGCGCAAAGTTACATTAGAGGCAAGGGCTCTGGAGAATTTTGTGGCAATGAGCGAGGCGTCAGCCAAGTACTCGACGGCCGCTATTATTTTATTTACATCCTGCCTCACCCTGGTGTCCCCTGCTGGCAAGCTGGACAACAGGTTGCGGAGCCAGAATAATGCTGCCACACTAAAGTACAAAGAAGAGAAGGAAGCCCTCATAGCCCATGCAGCGGCCAGGTGAGTTTTGTGGGAGGCTTTCTCCGCCTTCTTCTCTGGTTTTAAGACTTCCAGTAAGTCTGCTGGGAGTGCCGAATTAGAAGTGAGAGAAACAAGGGGGTCATCCACCTGAGGGAGCTTCAACAGCTCCTCTAGGGGACTCTCCATGGTGTAAAGTTACAGCCCATTGGCGCTGTATGATGTCAGAAACAGCTGTGGAGCTGGAACCAGAACAGGGGGGGGCTTCCTTAAACAGTCCCGCACCTGGATCTTGCGATCCAAAGGCCTCCTTGGCACCTGATCAGAGGGGGGCTTATCTATAGGTGCTGGGAGACCCATTTGGGTGGCAGAGGCTCGAACTTTGGTAAGGATAGGCCTGAACATGGAGGGCCTGAAGAGGCCTGAGGCTGCAGGCGTCTCAGGTGTGGGATTTTCGTCCTCTGAGAGGTCCGGAGCATCCTGCTCCACCTCCTCTCCATCGGATACTTCACTGATCCCAGTGGGAGTCGGCGAGGCCTCCCTAGCCAGAGGTTCTTGAGATCTTACAGTTCGACTCTTGTTGGGATTAGCAGTGGCAATAGGCAATTTAGAGGCAAATTTCTGGATGGCATCAGAAATGCCTTGTGAGATCGCATGTGCGACCACCTCCTGCATTGTCTTTGACAACTGAGGCTCCTGAGCCCTAGGAAAGGCTGGGCCCATCTCAGAAGGAGCCAGAGAATCCTCCCCTGCAAAGGAATCCATATCATTAAGGGAATCCTCAGCCAGGGAATGACAGGGGGAACCTAGAGAAGCCCTGGATGGATTGGGTGAGAAACCGAAATCCTCCTCAGCTGGTAGACAGGGGGATCCTTCTTGCTGGGGGGGGGATAGGGAAGGGCCTGCCTCCTCCTCCCTGGATGGGGGGGGCTACTGGTTGCTGTTGCTGTGCCTTTTGGAACTATTTTTCAAGGGCCTTTTGGCATCTTTCAGCCATTCTTTCAGCTGCCTTAGAGGTCTTTTTAATTTTGGAGTGTTTCGCTTTAGGTGGGCACCCCACCCCATCACCTTTGGCAACAGGATTGGGCCTGCTGTGCTTACTGATGGTGGAACCAGCCTGAGGATCCACTTCAGTTTCCACTACACTGGCCATAATGAAAACAGGCACAGGAATAGGAGTGGCTGTGATGGCTGGCAGGCGCAGTTGTGGCAGAGGCAGTGGAGAAGGCCTTCGGTGGTGGTAAAGTCGCAGCTCAAGGCCTTCAACAGCACAATGCAAGTGGGCTGGAAAATGGTGTCGGTTGAATTAATCTGGGCGCCTGCAGATCTGCGCTGACAGATAACAGAGGAAAACAGCCTGACAATGGCCAAATTCCCTGTGGCCACCTAGGAAAGATCCGGTGGGAAAGGGAGGCCTGCCTGGAAGCCCGGAGCGAGGCCCGAAGTTAAGAATCCCCTCCGTGGCGATCTGCGGATGAATACAGGCTGCGCAGCAATGGTAGGGCTTCAGGAGAAAAGCGCTCCAATTTGCAAATTCATAATGGCCGCCACGCGCCTGGAGCGGCACCAGGGGTAGCCTGAGGAGCCTAATGCTCCCTTTATTCCCTTTTGGGGACCCTAACTGCCTACCTGTCCCCAGAAGCTCGTTAGCAGCTGCTAAACGAGCCCCCCACAGTGTGGCTGTAATGGCAATCGGCGAGAGCCAGCCACGCTCCAGGCGTGATGGAATATAATTGAAAGAAGAACAGGAGCCAAAAACAACAAATCTGCAAAGTTAAGCTAACTAATACTCAGGAAAAAAATAAAGAGCTACACTACACTATCTAGAGAGTCCAGCTTGCTGCACAAGGACTGGATCTCCCCAAAAAGCATCCTGTAGGGTGACTGAGTTTTTTAAAACTGAGCCTCTGAGGGGAGCAAGAGGCGGAGCTACATGATCTTTAAACTCAGTCCTTGGGCAGCAAGCTGAAGTTAACCCGTGCTTGGACACTCCAAGCAGTGCCTAGGAGAAATGGTTCAAAACAAAATATAAATCAATTATTCTCCATATTATAAAAACAAATATGAATGGAAGCCACATAATAATGCAAGAGGCTAAATAGGACATTTGTCCCTTCTACTGAAGCACAACTGAATAAAAAAATATTATAATAGTCATATTAATTGATGCTATTGATAGGGGGGAAAACATTTTTGAAAGCTAGCACAATCTAGTAAAAGTTAAACAAGGGAGACCTAGGATCTAGTTATTCCACCATTAGGAACAGAAGCCATCTAGGTGACCTTAGGCAGTCAATTTCTCAGTCCAAATCAGTATCACAGCCTTTGAAAAGCCATCTGAAAGTCAGGTCCCTTGTTGCATCATGTATTGATAGTTTGTTTAAGAACAGGATGAGTTTAGCACAAAATAAACATAATTTGCAAGTAAGCAGGTAATATACAGAAATAAAATACTGCTACAAAATATTTGCTCATTAAATTTATCAGGCAAGTTTATATCATTCCTTTCCTCCAGGAGCTTGAAAGAGCAAACAAAGCATTTCAATACAGATAACATATGCAGTTTACTCCCACAATCCATGAGATCCTGTGACATTATCCATGGGATCCCCACTCTCTGGACTCAAAACAGATTATACATACAACCAAAAGTATAGATCCAGTATGTAGGTAAAACTTTCATTATGTTAAAAAAAGGAATTAAAAACAAATGAAACAATCAACATCTTCAAACAGACAACCAGACAGAAGACAGCAGAGCACATTCCATGATTGTACAGTAGCTTCAAAGATGGCTAAGTACCTTTTTAAAAAGCCATTGTACCTTCAATCCGTCATTAAACATCCCAGTCCTTAAGCAAGATTACTTGTATTGTATAAAAAGATTAGATGCTTTAACTGTTTTCATCTCATGTAATAGTTTTAAGAAAGAAAACTATTATAAGACTTAAGTAATAATTTATAATGACATTTGCTCTATTTGTGTTAAGTAGGCTATTTTTGTATTTAAACTACTAAATTTATAACACAAGAGAAATATCCCTTTGAGTTTGTAGCCAATAACATGGCAAATCTTTTTCGTCTTGGGTGCCAAAAGCATGTGCGCGCATTCCCAACCCCATAATTAAATGCCCTGCCTGCGCTGTGTCCTCTGTGCATGTGCGCATAACTAACCCCCCACTGCCCTGCATATGTGCACACAGCTTTCTTGAAGCCTGAGGAGGGCGAAAACTGCCTCCCTTGCCCCCTGGAGGCCTTCTGAAAACAGACTGTTTTCCAACTTCTGGTGGGCCCGGTAGGTCTGTTTTTCGCCCTCCCCAGGGTCCAAAAGCTTTCTAGGAGCCTGGGGAAGACAAATAACGGCCTAACACACAAAGCGAAATTCGGGAAAGACTTCCAGGTTTCCCATTGGACTGTTTTTCACCCTCCGGAGGGAGAAAACAGCTGAAAATCAAGGCTGAAAATCAGCTGGTACGGTGGAGCTGACAGGGCAACGCCTCGCATGATCTCAGAAAAGGCTCCGCATGACACAGGTTCGCCATCATGGGCCTATAAATTTTCCTGTCCCAAAAATGGCAATTATCTGGTATATTCAGTTGGATCTGACTAGGAAACCAAATGCTCCTATTTTCAAAAAGAAAAGAAAAAAATCCATTAAACTACAGACCTAGTCATCTGATAATGATATCTGGACAGATTCTTGAGTTAACAATGTGCTATATAGACTTCCATGTTTTTGGTGGCCAATCCTGACCTACACACAGCAGAACAATAACTGGAAATAGGGTAGCAGCGTCCTATTTCTGCCACGACTATGAATTATCCTTAGTTTAAATGCAGTGCTGCAGCTAGTGGGGAGACTAAGGAACAGTTGCATTCGTAGCACTAATAAAGTTCATTTCTTATTATGATAAAGTTCAGTAAGGGTGGGGTGGATGCAGGGGGAGGCATTTCCAATTTTCCTGCTATCAATCATCTTAACACTCCCTTCTGGTGCCTTCTCCCTGCCTGCCCTAGCTCCATATATAAGATGAGGATAGGGATGTTAGGGACTCTGAATTCCAGCCATTCACTGAGATTCAAGAGAATAGTCACTTATGGAAAGGAAGGGAAAAGTGAGAAGCAACAGCAGTGATGGGATCTTTCAGTAAATCCTTGTGAAGTTGTCTAGCAGGAGTGTGTGCCTGTTGTTATAAAAGAACCCAAAGAGCAAGAATGCACTCCTGATGCCATCTGCACTTTGCAATTTGAGGCTAAAGTCAAGAACCTGTAGGCCTCTCACTCCTAGGCTCGTTTTCTAGCATTATCCAGATGAGCAGTCCCATTATGGCACTGGCCTATCATGTTCATGGCAGGACCCAGTTTAGGCTCCAGTTTATGCAAGAGTTCCATGAGTCAATGCAATATTGAAAGCCACAAATCTCCACACTTCTCTGTTAATTAAATAGGTAATCACCAAGTGCCAACTGCATTTTTTCCTCTGACAGAATGCATTTATACCATTTTTAGTTTTTTTTTTTCCCATTAAAAGTAATCTCAGGTTTCTTTTTCCCCCAGGTATTTGTTACTTGGTGTATCTGGAAATAATTCTGGGATGAAAGGAAGGAATGCTCATCAAATTTGCAAGTGGCACACAAGGGATAGCTAATATCCCTAATATATTAGAGAAAAGAATTGAAATTAATAAAATGAAAATTGATGGAGATATAAAGTTAATTTAGAAAACAAAATTTAAATGATGCAAATATGGCAGGCTTGATTACATTACTGGTTAAAAGGTTTTGGAATAAAAGATGACCACAAGCTGAATATGAGCCAGTGGAATGCTGATGCTGCAAATAGAAGACAAGCAGAAAGCATCAACAAAAAATCCTATTGAGGAGGAAATTCACCAAATGCCATATTTTTGGAGTATAAGACGCACTGGAGCATAAGACGCATCAAGGTTTTGAAGAGGCAATAAAAAAGTTTTTGCACTGTGCAAACTTCCCAAAAATGGCCTGTTTTTCAGTGAAAACGGGCCCATATTTTTTTAAAAAGGGGGCATGAATAGCCCTTAGGAAGCTTGTAGATTGTTCCTGGGGGTGGGGGTGGGGTTTAGGGAGCCAAAAATGAGCAAAAAACAAAACGGGCCTGGTTTTTGTACAAAAAAAGAGCATTGGGAAGCTTATAGAGTGCTCCTGGGGGCTGCCGGGGGGGGGGGCAAAACTGAGCAAAAAAACAACAATAGCTCATTCAGAGAGCCCCCAGGAGCTCTCTGAAAGCTTCCTACAAGCTATGCACAGCCATTTTGGTGAAAGGGCGGGGTTTCAGGAGGAAAAAAAATGCTGTATTCAGTGTATAAGATGCACCCAGATTTTCAGTCTCCTTTTTGAGGGAAAAAGGTGCATCTTATACTCCGAAAAATATGGTACACGAAGACACTCAGAAGAAGTTTCTTGTTCCCAAAGTTACTAGAAAGTAGGCTCCAAATAAATGCTGGAAAGCAATTACCTAGTGAAACATTATGCTTATATTCAGCTGGAGACTAGACTGCCATTTGTATGGCACATATAAATTGGGATTCTGCCCAAAATGTAGAGAGGTGAAACTCAGTGGATTAAATTGTATCTTCCTTTTTTAAAAAAAACTTTTTATTTTGTTTATACAAACTTCACATCTTTGCACCCATTACATTTTTTTACATATCTGTGATTCTTTTACCTATACAAATAAATCTTTCATAACTATAGTGTATATATATATAATGTATGAAATAATATAAATGCGCGCACACACATAAATAAATGCACGCGCATTTATATTATTTCATACATTTTTCTTCGTTCTATATAATATTCTATATATTCTATGCATAACAGCCTTTCCTACATTTGAGTCATTTTGTATAATATTTATTTGCTATAATCTATCTCATATTTCTATCTTTTAATCATTTTCCGGTTTTATAATTGTTTATTAATTTGTTGATCTTCCTTCATTTCTTTTTCTGCCCCCCCCCCCCTTCCTCTAGCCAATTATACCATAAATCCCATACGGTGTCATATTCAGTTTCTTATTTCTCTTTTAGTTCTTTCGTGAGCCTATCCATCTCTGCACATTCCAATAGTTTTTTTATTACATTTTCTTCTGTTGGTGTATAATTATTTTTCCAGTTTTGTGCAAATGTAATTCTCGCTGCCGTGATTATGTGTAGAATTAAGCATCTAATATTTTTTTCATAATTTCCTGTTATAATTCCTAACAAAAAATAATTCAGGTTTTAGTGCAATTTGGTGTGTAGTAATCTTCTCTAGCCAATCTTTTATTTTTTCCAATATTTTTTCGCAGCTGTGCACATCCATCACATATGGTAGTATGTCCCATGTTGTTGGTTGAATTTCCAACAGATAGGTGAACACTCCAGGAACATTTTCGCAATTCTCGCTGGTGGGAGATGCCATCTGTAGAACATCTTGTACATGTTCTCTCTATATGCCGTTGCCATCGTTAATTTGTAATTTTTTCCCCCAATTTTTTCCCATTCCGCCAATTCTATACTATACCCAAAATTTATTGCCCATGTTATCATCGTTTCTTTCATAGTTTCTTCTTCCGTTTTAAAATTTAATAAATAATGATATATTTTTTAATCAATTTTTCTTTGGTTCCCTGTAGAATTTTATCTAGCTCTTGCGGCTCCTTATAAAATCTATCTCTTTCCCTGTCTTTTTTATACCTTGCCTGTATTTGTAAATAGGGCCACCAGCCAAGATGGCGCAGTGGTTAAATGCAGCACTGCAGGCTACTTCAGCTGACTGCAGTTCTGCAGTTTGGCTGTTCAAATCTCACCGGCTCAGGGTTGACTCAGCCTTCCATCCTTCTGAGGTGGGTAAAATGAGGACCCGGATTGTTGGGGGCAATATGCTGACTCTGTAAACCGCTTAGAGAGGGCTGAAAGCCCTATGAAGCGGTATATAAGTCTTATTGCTATTGCTATATCTATTCCCTCACCTTTCAATTCTTGCCTTGTTTTTAATTTTTCTTGGTTGTCTAATATGTCTTTATATCTTATTATCTTATTTATGTCCAATATGTTTGGGTATATCAGAGTTTGCGTGGTGGATAGCCAGATTGGGATTTTGTTGTAGTGTTTTGTTTGGATTTTTAACCATATTTGAAGTAGAGCTTTTCTAATTAAATGTTTTTTTGAAATAGCTATGAATTTTGTCTTTCCCATCACAGATAAAGGTGTGCCAACCCAGTTCCAAATTATATCCTTCTATTGTTAGTAATCTTGTTTTTTAGATTGATCCAGTCCCTTCTCTAGGTGAGTACTGCTGCTTGTTAATAAAGCTCCCAATCAGGAAGTCCAAATTCTCCTTTTTCTCTACTATCCTGTAACAATTAATTGCAATTAATTTGTTTAAATCTATGAAAAAGATTTTCCCTAGGCTAACTGGTACCCCTTGAAATAAGAATAAAAATTTTGGTAGTATATTCATTTTAATGATGGCAATTCTTTTCATTAGTGATATTTGTAGTTTCCTCCAATTTTCCAAATCTTTTTTAATTTTCTGAATCATTTTATCATAATTATATTCCTTAATTATTGAGCATTGACTTGTCAGTGAAATTCCTAAATATTTTACCTTTTTTACTATTTGCATTCCCATGTTTTCCTCTAATTCTTGCTCTTGTTTTTTGGTGAAATTCTTCATAACGATCTTTGTTTTGTTCTTATTAATTTTAAGTCCCGCTACCTTACTGAATTCCTCTATTTTTTTGATTAATTTAATTCCTGGTTTTAATGGCTCTTCTAATATAAATACCATATCATCCGCGAATGCCTGTGTTTTATATTCCTCTTTTAATTTTTGATCCCTTTATTTCTTGATTGTTTCTAATTTCTGTTAATAGAACTTCCAGTGCTAATATAAATAATAAAGGTGATAATGGACATCCTTGTCTCAGTCCTTTCCATATTTTAATTCTTCTGTAGTGTCACTATTCATTATTACTTTTGCTGTCTGAGCTGAATATATTGATTTTATCATTTTTATAAATTGTTCTCCAAATCTCATCATTTTTAACTGTGTAATAATGAAATGCCAATTCAAATTATCAAAGGCCTTTTGGGCGTCTAAAAAGGCCAGTGCAACTTGTTTTCCTGAATTCTCTTCATAATATTCTAGTGTGTATAATTATCCTCATATTGTTTTTTAACTGGCGTTTTGGTAAGAAGCCATTTTGATTTGTGTGAATGATTTCATTTAATATTTTTTAAATTTGCTCTGCCATTATTGATGTAAAGATTTTATAGTCTGCGTTTAGTAAAGAAATTGGTCTATTATTTTTTTTTGTTGATGGTCCGAATCTTCTTTGGGTATCAATGTTATATATGCTTCTCTCCATGGTTTTGGTAGCTTTGCTTCTATAAGTGCTTCATTAAATAAATCTAAAATCACTGCTACTGTCTGTTCTTGCGTGGCTTTATAAAATTCTACAGGTATACCGTCTGGGCCCGGTGTTTTATTATTTTTTTCTCTCTTCAATGCTTGCATTATTTCCATCATTGTGATTTTTTTGTTTAGCATTACTCTTCTCTCTTCCTCAATTTTATGTAGATTCTTTTTATTTAAGCATTGTTCAATATTGTAATATTTTTTTCTTTGCTGTATAGTTTCTCAAAAAATTTCTGTACTATATCCCCCCCCCCTCTTTCCGGTATTGTATGTTTCCTTTTTCATCTTGTAAGTGATGTATAATTCTTTTTTTTCTTTTTTCAATTTGTGTGCTAACCATTTTCCCGGTTTATTCACATTTTCAAAATCGTTTTGTTTTGCAAATTTGATTTTTTAGGCCATCTCTTCTTGTGTCATCAAATTTAATTTGTGTTTTATTAGTTCTTTTTTCTCCTTTATTTTTGCTTGTGGATTTTTTTGCAGGTCCATTTCTAATTTTTTAAGTTCTTTCTCTAATGTTTCTTGTTTTTGTCTTTTCCTTGTTTTTTCTTCCCAAATATGCTATTGTCAACCCTCTAGTAAAAGCTTTTGTAGTGTCCCATAGGTTTTGTAATGATGTTTTTTCTTTCTTATTTACTTTGTAGAAAACTTTCAATTCCCTTTTCATCATTTTTATATATTCTTTATCTTTTAATATTCTTTGATTCATTGTCCATCATTTTCTTTTTTTGTCCTTTCCATGTTATTTTTATTGGGTTGTGATCTGCCCAGGTGTTTGTCATTATTTCAATCTCTTCTGTATCTTTTCTCAATTCTTGGGTCGACCAAATCATTTCTATTCTTGACCATGATTTGTGGGGATTTGAATAATATCAAAATTATTTGTTTCCTATGTTCCTTTCTCTCCATATATCTTTCAGGCTCAGTTACTGCACCATTTCAAAAATTTCTTATTTCTTTTGTTACTCTTGTAGTCATCATTGATATTGTTATAGTATTGAAATCACCAATTAGACATATATCCTCAGATTCTATTTCTGTTATTTTTTGGTGGATCTTCTTGTAAAATTCTTTTTGGTTTTTATTTGGGGCGTACATTGCTATGAGGAGAATTTTTCTTTCTTCTGCTTCTAGTTCTATCATTAAAAAATCCTCCCCTCTTCATCTGCATATATTTTTTAAATTGTATCTTCCAATTCTATATTCTATTGTGGTAATTTACTATTTCAAAAATAACATAAAGCATGATGCATATCAAACATTTTAGTAGCTCTAGAAAAAACAGATAATAGAAGAAACTATGGATATTTCTGTTCATTGGGCTTTGTTCTAAAATAATAACATATTTTCTACCCATTTGAAATAATTAATAATTTATTAATAGATCTTAAAACAACTAGCAACGCTTTTGTGGGGAAAGGGGGGGATTTTATGACAAGTGACTGTAAAGTTATTTAACATTAAATATGTTGGCCTGCAACGGGCTGGGGAAGGCCTGCAGAGGACCGAGGGTCAGAAGGATGGATCCGCACCTCAGAAGCTCCATTTCAGCCAGCAACTTGTCATTTGAAGCCTGTGGAGACCCCAATGGAACTACAGAGGAGTACAAGTGGCCGAGAGGCTGGAAATGAGACTTCTTTTTAGATCTTCACACGGTAGGATGGAGGAGGAAAGCAATTGTGAGCATGAGGTATTTCAGTGGGTCACAGCAGCTTTTAGTTGTCTTAGTCAGGTGACCTGTTCCATCAGTAGCTCCCCTGTGGCCTTCCCCACCCTGAAATACCTCATGTGCACTTAACAAACCTCACATTGGATTAGCAAATGTGTGGGCAAAAGGAGTGATCCCGTTCAAGATACAAGATTCACTCTCACAAATCCTCAGCTTACGAATGGAATCCATTACATTCATAACTCGAGACTACCTGTACTCTCCATATCCAAGTCATATTGAAAATCCCAGTTGTATTTAGGATGCAAGTTCTAAGTTTAATTGTGTTTAAGAATACCTTTGAATAGGAAGTCATTCATAAAAAGACTTAAATTTTAACCAGCAGAAACCAAAATCGCATACCAAATATGCAAAGACAGATCTCAGAAGTCAAATCAACCTAAACAATGGGCAGCATTTTTTCCTGTCATGTGTGTATACATTCATAACCATACATATTTAATAATATTTCTAGCAGTCAAGTTGCAGGTTTTTTTAACCTACCCATATGTAATGCATTTTTCCAATAGCAATCTACAAAAAAACAGCAGTAGCTCACCTTTCAGGTTATCAGGGAGTGGCAATAGAAAGCATCTTCTGTTTCTGCCTAGTTTATGATATTTATTAATAACTAACCTTCATACTGCATTAATATATGCCATAGTTCATGTGGTCTCAGAGCAAGGGCAGTTTGATCTAGCTGGTCAGATACCAGCAAAATTGTCACAAATCTTGTGTGAAAGATGAGTCATGGCAGTGGAATTGAGATCTATGTGATGTTGAATGAATCCCATTTTTAACTAGATAAAATGTGGCCACCTAAAAAAACGGTAACTGCTTCTGGGTTCATGCCACCCAGAAAAAGACAGGAGGAGAAAATAGCTTGCCCTCCTTTCTTAATTTTCAAAATATAAATGAGGAAAATTTGGGGCCTTGTGGATTGGGGAAAAAGGCCCCAATACAAGGGGGGATATATAGGGGAGAAATGCGTAGGTAGAGGGCCTATTGCAGCATCCCTATGGTTGATCTTAAGAGCCAACTGTGGAGTGCTCCAGTGGGTGTAACTTTGGAACCAGGACATAAGTAGTTTATAATCAACCACTCATAAATCAAGGACTACCTGAATTTTATTGCAATGTTGGTGGATTCTTCTGTTTTCATTATTAACTTTTTGCTTTCCTTCATACGTATAAAAGTCAGGGCGTGTCTTTTAGATTTCAGTAATCTACAACTTCATTTGGAACAAAAATAAAAAAATGCCATAAAATAAATTCGCTCAATAAAATGTATAATTAATGTCTAAATAATTATGTCTTAAAAGAGTGCAAAGAATTAAATATAAGTGATAAGAAATGTTCTTCAATGTTCCAGCTGCAGTAATTTTTTTTCTCATTGCTTCAGTTTCTAGAACTTTGTCATTTCTACTGAAAAATGGTTTAAAAATTAAATGATTAAAATGTGTTTTTAGCTTGCAGTTTAAATTGGAAGAGTATGCTAATGAACTGTGACACAATTCCAAATAAATTGGATTGAAAAATGTGAAAAGATCTGTTGGATAATTTCTGGCTAAGTAAAAAGCTTTATGATAAATCTGTTGTCATTGCTTGAATTATAGAATTAATTATTGTTATTTATGTATCCTATTTTTGACACACATGCAAAATAGTTTTGTTGCCATTATTGAAGTATATATTTTGAAAGATCATAAAATTATTTTTTAAATCACCATCCAGAAAATGCTTAATTTGTGATAAGAGTTAGAATACTGTGTAAAGAAAATTCAGAATTTTCCAATTTTCCACATTCTCCCAAAGGCTAGATTAATAAAACATTATGGCAAAACATTCACAAAATGAAAACAATTAAAAATCTTGACTATCCTTTCACTACTCAACAGTATCTAAATTTACAGTCTTCCATGTTTTATGTTTCTCCCAGTTCTTTTTTCAGTATTCTTACTTACACATTAATTTTTACACAGAAATGCAATATGCAATTATACTTTTAATAAAATAGTGAAATTAAATAAATGTCAAACACATTAGGATGCTTCTTTGTAAGTTTCATTTTAAAGCTTCCAGAACATTAAGAGAATATCTACTCTTAAGTAATTCTTAAATGAATGTGTACCTCTGACATGGGGCTTTGGCAACTTTTCTGTCTAGCTAGTATTAATAATTTTCAAATTTTATAGCAATAGGAGACATGGTTCCAGAAGGGTGAAATTGAATGCCAAGAGCTCTTTCTCTCATTATGCTTGCATACTACTGAGAGGAACACATTACTTGTAACTTAATCATCAACTAAATCTGTAAGAATTAAATGGAGAAAATACTATGATACATGATGAAATAATACATTCTTAATTTTAACATCATGTAAGTTCCATACAACTTTTTGTGTTATTTTATCCACTATGCTAATTTCTTCATCATCAAACAGCAATCATAATATAGCATGAAAGGAAAGAATTAGCAATATTTGGCTCTTCCTTTCATTATGTTTTCATTAAGCTGCTTATTATAAGAGCTTTGTGAGAGAAACAGTGCCTGTTTAGTCTTCCATCTCTCAATTCTTTTTTGTTTGGATTATGTCCTTGTGAACTAGGTATATCCTTTATTCTCAATCTATGCATCCCTCTAGTAACAGAGTAAAAATACTCCAAATAATTAGCAAGTTAATTATTTTATTGTTTACATATACAATGTTCTAGTCTGTTGGAATGCCAGCTAGAATTGGCAAAAAAAAAGTTTAGCAACAACTTGTATGTTATGACAACCCACCAGAGAGAATAGTTAGAGTTTTGTGGTATGACAACAAAGACATATTTTATTAAATATGGAATATTTTCTCTAAATACTCTAAATACTTTTATCCCAAGAAGATAATTCACTAGTGTATTTGTAATTGTTAAATGTTCAGTCTGCTTTTAGAAAATAAAACACAATTGTTAGCTAATTTGTGGCCACATCTCTTCAAAAGTATTGCCAACAATATGGAAAAGCTTTGTATTACTTTCTCCTGAGATAGGAATATACTATGGATCGTCCAGTAGCCTTCCATCTATCAGATCTGACCTCGCTTAGCTGCCTGACAAGACCTATTTGGTTCAAAGTAACAACAGATGCCTACATAAAGTAAGTAATTTTTGTCCCAAAAAACTTTTAACCTGGCAATTTATCTGATAGACTTTTTCTTTTCCGAAAATATCTCTTTCCTTGAAAAGGGATAATTAGCCACTGGAAAGTCTATAAACAGGATTAATAATTTGATTTTTTTTAAAAAACCAATCTTTCTTAATCTGAATGCCTCTGAATGAGTATAATGATTTCTTTTTCTCTTTGTTAAACCATGAATCTATATATCGGCTATGTACAATTTTTCTTGATTCCAGAAGCAATATACACGCCACTTACTCTCTGTAATTGATGAGAACAGCACTATGGATGTTAAAATTATTCTTAGGTAATTTATTTTGTGTTTCTACAATCGTTTTTGCCAACCATCGGGTAGATTTTAAACCAGATACAGCATAATATTCAAACATATAGACAATTTTGTATTGCTATCATTTTCTGTTAAGATTTAATACTATTAGAAACTTATAGAAATGAATAACAGAATGTGGACTTAGAAAAACCATGAAAGCATTCTAAGACCTGTTTATTAAAAATAAGTTTAAAATATACAAGAGGTACTCATAGAATATTTTAGCTCAGGACTGAATTGCGGTTCTTGGTGTTTTCTGATCTTGGTTGTTTTCTTGCAGACATTTCCTTACCAAACTAAGTAACATCATATGTATTTCATCATAAAAACTTAATTATTTATTTTTGGCCTTCTAATCTGTGTTACACTCCTGATATACCTGAAGTAGTCTCTCTAAATTTCTTGGAAAGATATTTAAGGTGATTTACCATTATCTTCTTCTTAGGACTATAGAGTGTAACCGGATCCAAATCACCCAGGTGTACCTAAGTGGGTCTAGAACTAATATTTTTCCCTATTTCAAACATCATGCCTTGACCACTATTCCAAACTGGATCTTTTTACTTCTTTAAGTCAGCCAGAAATATGTCTTGGGATAGAAAATAAAGGGGGGGGGGGCAGCCTATCTATATAAAATATCATCCTTATCAAAGCAAATCTAGTAAGAACTTACTATGCCTACCCAACAATATAAGAAGCACAGTGAGTGGAAAGGAATATGTTTCTGAAATAACCTTATATAATACACTGGTCCTCTTCCCAATATAGAAGAAAATTGATTGAGTTTATAGTGTATCTGCAAGAGCAGATATATAAAATCATTGATTTTATATATACAGTATTGCACTTATATATACAGTATTGCACTTTCTGGACAAATTAAATGCCATGTATATTATACATTAATATGATTACATTAGTTCTTAGAAAAGCTAAATTGGACTTTAAATATCCTAGTGAGTTTCTAAAATATCCTTAGCTCCTCCCCTTTACAATTAACAAGAAGCAAGTTAAAAAAATCTATAAAGTTTTTTCTGCAAAGTTCATACTGACTTAATTTCTCTGTATTGACAGAGATAGACACTTAACCTGTTGAAATTGGGAAATTAGGAAAAATAAATAACAGCATTTATCTCAGTTATCACAGAGAAAGTACTTACAAAATTCAAAAAAGATACTTGTTATAATTGTTAGTCATCCAATAACAATTAAGAAATAACGAGTTTATCAACATGTATTGCTGTTCTAATCTGTATGGGTTGAACAACTCTGAAAAAGCCAGTATTAACAAGTAAAATGTTCAAAAGCAGAAACTTAATATCTCCTTCATTCTCAAGAACTGATAGGTCTCATCCTTCTAACTCAGGAAAAAATACATTCTATTTGTAGAGGAAAGAAAATAACCATGTATTTCCAAAAGTTCCTCAGAATACAGTAATAATGCATTTTAAAGTATATTGCATGAAATCTGTGTAGTGAGAATCCATTTGGGGTCAATCATACAACATAATCAAAGGTTCATTTTCTTTTGATCATAAATCAAAAGATGTAAAGAAATTTATAACTGTTTAATTAGAATTGTAATCAATTTAAGTGCCCTCTAATGAGATCCGAGGATTCTGTTGGGTTTAAGAAACATATAACGCAAATACTTTTTATAACACAATTAACTTTTATCTATAAATGTTTTAATAATTAGGATTATTACACAAACAATTAGATCAGAATTCCTGATTAATTATAAACATATAATTGTAATTGCTTCAATAAAAATCAATAATTTATATCTATAAATATGTTATATTTGTAAAGCACTATATAAAATAAAAACAATTTATGTATTCATTTATTTAAAAGATTGACCCTAAAATGTAGACCCTAAAAGAATGACCCTAAAAAGTATTTGTGTTATAAATATATATAGTCCCTGTCTACATTTATATATTTTCGTAGATTTTCATGGGTGTAGGTATGCTGGTCTCGTTGTATTTGGGTCTTTTCCTGTGTAAGATTGAGATTGTCTTGGCAACGTTTCAGAGAGGTCTCACTCGCCATCTTCAGGCTGGGTTTTGGGCTTAAAGTGTGATCGGAGCTGCCAACTTTCTATAAATTTTGGTGGGGGTGTGTGGAGCACTGGTTTTGTTTCAGTAAGTGGAATGATAGGTTGTGTGGTTGTGTGGTTGTATCATGATTGGTAGATTGGTGTTGATTGGTGCTGGCTGTGTATCTATTGTTGTTTCATATTGTAACGGCCTGGATGGTGGGTGGGGCTCGTTTGTTGACTAGGGCTGGTTTCCAGATGTCTGGTAGGCAGGAGGTATCGTCATGTTTATTCATGTTGTGGGGGTGTTTCTCTATTTCAATACCTTCAATAATTATTCTCTTGTTGAAGTGTTCTGTTTTGGAGATTAACCTGGTTCCTTCAAAATTAATTTCATGTCCTGTGGCTTTAAGGTGCTGGAAAAGGGAGGAAGTTTTTTTTTCTTCTTCTTACTGCGTTCTTGTGTTCTGCGATGCGTGCATTTATTCTCCTGTCCGTTTGTCCTATGTATGTTGCAGGGCAGATTTTGCATGGCATTTTGTAGACTCCTTGGTTTTCTAGCTGGATTTTGTCTTTGGGGTTTCTTACGATGTTGGTTATTTTTTGGTCAGTATTGAAGGCTGTCTTGATATTGTGTTTGTGGAGAATTTTGCTGATTTTATCTGTGGTGCCTTTGATGTAAGGGAGGAGGGTGATGCCATTGCCAGAACTAATCAACCAATCATGATACAACCACACAACCAATAATTCCACTTACTGAAACAAAGCCAGCACTCCACACACACACACCAAGATTTATAGAAAGACGGCAGCTCCGATCACACCTTAAGCCCAAAACCCAGCCTGAAGATGGCAAGTGAGACCTCGCTGAAACGTTGCCAAGACAATCTCAATCTTACACGGGGAAAGACCCAAATACAACAAGACCAGCATATATATATGCTTGACCTATATATGCTTGACCAAGCAAGGCATGAGAATACCGATGTCTCAGCTGTCCTGCTGATTCATGAAAATCAATGTTCAGGTAAACCAAGGTATGTTCTCTTCAAAAATTATGTTACCCATTCTCCTGCATTATTATATCTGAATTTCCTATTGGAGACATTATAGGATATTGAGAAAAAGAAATTAGGAGCCTACAAACTATAGATAAGGATAGTTACCAAGATTATCATAAAGTAGAAGAATAAAGATTGACTATTCTCCTGAAGTAGTATTCATCAAGCAGAAATTAATATACTTAGTTGAGTGCAAGTGGGTGTTAGGAAAAAAAATGTTTTACATTGCAAATTCTCAGGAAATGGAAAAAGGGAATGATAATGGATAGCTACTTGGATGTATAAGATTATATTTTATATTTTCCAATAGGATTCTGGAAATATTCTTGGGAGAACTGTAAAGTTTTTTTTTATTAATAAAGTCAGTCAAAATAGCAAGTATTTGCTTATACAAAAGTTAATCCAAAAGTTCAATCTTGATAGTACTTTATAAACAAGATATTTCCAGATTAAAAGAAAAAATAAAATTATGTTGTTACATATTGTTAAATTATTTTATTGATTTTAAGTTTTTAATTCTTCCTTTTTTTGCTGCATTTTCAACACAAATTATCCTTTTTAAGAAACCATGCTAATAAATATAGTTCTATAAAGGATTCTTCTGGAGTGTCTACTTTTGTTGCATAAACATTATGCAATATGTCTTATGAAATCTATCATAATTGAAGTAAATTATTTTCAAAATTGAAGAACTAAATTACATAATTACTAATTATTATTTAACATCACTGTTTGAAGAGCTGAAAAATCTAATTAAAACTTTAAGATATAAAAATGTTTATACCTACTACTGAGCTTCATAGATCTAGTTATTTTAATATTAGATGAATATTGGCTCCTAAAACACTTAATTATTCCTATAATATTAATTTTATTTTCAATCAATTGAAATAACAAATCAAGTCCCTGTAACAGGATAAACAGATGGATGGATGGATAGTTATAAAAGGAGTTGCCTGAATGTCAGTAAGAAAAATATATGCATCAACTGAATTATCATATAATATTTTCCCAAGATTTACTTTAATAATAATGACTATGAAAATATTAAGCAATGGATATGACTTATTCAAATGATATTTTAATATTCCCAAAATCATAATTGCAAAAGCAGCAACAAACTTTATTAATTATTTCTGTCCAGCAATGTCTAGGTCCAAACGCCACTATCCAGTCAGAGTTGAAGAAGTTTCTTGGATGAGAAGTAAAACGTCTTCAAAGAAAAACCAGAAAGTCTAGTTGCCTCTTGAAAAAGGATCGCCATCAGACACACCTTTTAGTCTTTCTCTGAAAATGACTTGTACATCCACTCCTTACACATGATTTTATGTAAGATATTTGCTTTGCAGAAAATCTTTTTTATCATGTCTTTGTCTTAATTTCAGATTCTATTCATGGATTTCAAAAAAACTGCTTTTGTGTATATATTTAACATAAAACGTGTATAATTTTAGGATGATAAAAAGAGGCAACACGTATGCATTCATAAAGCTTGTTGCCAAGTTATGATTAGCCAAGAGTCAATTTTACATCTGCTCTAAGATAAAATATTTAATATATTAGTACTTTATCCAGAAATATGACACGTGTTATAGGACTAATTTTCAACAAATTTCATCAATAATCCTGGGTCAAGGCACCAAGAACATTTGGAGAGGAAACTGCAATTACTGCAGCTAAATTGTGATAAAAATTTGTATTAAACATTTTATGAGACAGTATGTTGTCCAACTCTCATATATCTGAGAATATTATATGTCTGACTATCTACACCATTTTAAATTTCTCTCTGATGTTGAAATCATTTCTTTTTTCTTATAATAGCAATAGCTCTTAGATTTATATACTGCTTCACAGTGCTTTCCAGCACTCTCTAAGCAGTTTACAGAGTCAGCATATTGCCCCCAACAATTTGGGTACTCATTTTACCCACCTTGGAAGGATGGAACGCTGAGTCAATCTTGAGCTTGGTGAATTTGATCTGCCATAATACTGATTTATTCAGGCAGTCCCATATATAGTACAGATCTACTTTAAATAAGAGCAAACTTCTTTGCAAATATTAGTTGAATGAGGGAAAGTAAAAAAGTAATTTTAAATTTGCCTCTTACTTTGCTCATTTAATGCTTTCCTCTTCTTTCACTTTCTATTTTATGGTTTTTTCTTAACCCACTTCCTCCATCCACACTCACCACCCCCCCCACAAGTTTTCTATTGCAAGTAGAAGTTACTAAAATGAAATCTTCAGTAGATTTCCTTGAGATTTCATCAGGAAGTAAATATTGTGATCATTTTAACTTTTTAGCCCAGGTTTTTAACATTGATACATGTAATTTCCCGGACTTGCACATTTCAGGTAACTAGCAGGCTTATAGTAAGCCATTTCTACATTAATTTTGAAATATTTGCCTCGGCCATGAAAGGCTAGAAAAGTAGAAGTTATATTCTAATTAATTTAATTACCAAGCCAATTGAGGATTAATCCTTCCAGGTCAGCTGCAATCTTTTACTTAAATAATAGGCCTGAAAAAATATTCAGTTTTGTATTCCAGTTTGCATATTATATAGTAGTAAGTTAGATACAGACAGTTCAATTTACTATTTTGGTTCTATAGATTATACTATGGCAAAATCTAGCTTTTTAATAAAACCTTTTTAACCTCTTTTGATAATATAATATGGTTTGGTACCTTTTTTCTGCTAAGGTTAACACATACACATACTCTCAATCACCTTTGTTCTGTTTTTTGTGTAGTTTTCTTAAAAATTAACTATCCATAGCCTCTAGTAGTTGTGCAGCATATAAATGTAGAAATTATAAAGCTTTCTTTCCATATGAATGATATCTAAGTTGTATTCCATGGAGGCAATTCTGCCTCTATTTCCTCCATGTGGACACTCTGATTGCTTCAATGGATTTAGCCCCAGAAGTATGAAGAATCATTACTTGTTTGCTTTTTCATTTGACTCTATCCCAACTTTTATTTTATGGAAATCAAGAGAAAATGTTTTCTTTCTGATTTTATCTGTAGAAGATATAGACAAGAAATATCAAATACAATTCCATATAGGCTAATACAGGTAGTCTTTGACTTTTCTTGGTGATAGTTTGAAATTAAAAGGCACTGAAAAGTGACTTATGACCACTTTGTATATGACTGTTGCAGCAACCCCATGGTCATATGATCAAAATTTGGACATGTATGTAAATGTATGGAATATATTTATGATAGTTGCAGCCGCCTGGGTCATGTCGGGACCTTCTGACAAGCAGTCAATGGGGAATCCAGATTCACTTAACAACCATATTACTAATTTAACTGCAGTGATTCCCCTAACAACTGTGGAAAGAAAGATTGTAAAGTGGGCCAAAATTCAATAACTGTCTTACTTGGAAATTTTGGGATGAATTGTGGTTGTAACTTAACATGAAAGTTTTCATAAAGTGGCCTGTGTTTCAGCTAACCATCACTCAAAAACACCTGCTATTTGAAATACTTTACTTATTAACTTTAGGAGACATGGTTATTCAAACATTAACTTTTATATATAACAAACTAGTAATGTGAAATCCATCAGTTAAAAAAATAGATTTGTACTAGAAATAATGCTGATAACAAGTTAGATGTAATTACTACCACTGTTCCCCTTTCCACAAATAATCTGATGTTCACAAAAAAATACGATTTTTATCTTTGCCAAAGTGTTTTGCTCTGAGCCTTATGCTTTGCAGTATTTTGTTCTTAATAACAGCATAACATTCTTAAGACAGACTGATTTGTGCCTGTATCATTGGATATAATTTGAAAGCACTTTTATAAGAATGAGATTTACCACAACATGGTATGCATTATTTAGACAGTACACTAATCCAACCCATAAACAAATCCATCATGCTCTTAAGTTTTCATTCAATGCTTTCCATATTATTATTGGAACTTTTTCATTTTAACTTTTGGACATTTCTTGTATCTTTCCACTTACACTCTTTCTCATAATATTCCCCAGAAGAGAATCAATATATGAAATGTTAGGATATTAAGACATTAGAATATTGAAATTTTATTATTATGGCTTGCTTGTTTGACTGTAGGAATAAAAACAATTCACGTATTATACAAAATTAAACTATAAGATTGAAATAAATTGTTATAGTCCAATAATCAACTATAGTGTCTTTAGAGAATTCAAATCACACCATAAAAATATGATTGGTTGAAAACGTACATTGTCTCACATGAACGTTGATTCTCATGGAACAGCAGGATGGTCATAGCCTGATTGGTCGAGAGACTGAGTCAATAATTCAGAAGCCACGCCTATGACTCTCCTCATCCTTGGCCCAGTTTAACGAGGTCATAGCTTTCAGGATCTGAAACAAATAAGGGAAGACAAACAAGGGAGCCCTGTCTCCTCTCACACTAGCTAATAGCCAGCTGCAACTACTGGGGGGGGCGGGGGAACCTGAGCCATCCTGCTGTTCCATGAGAATCAACGTTCAGGTAAGTCAACGTATGTTCCCTATGAATACAACGGGATGGTTCAGGAATGGGATGTACCAGAGTTAACGTGGGCCACTAAGACTGTTCTTCCATCTAGGTGAGTCTACGACTTGTTGAAGCACTCTGTGGCCGAAAGATGCATCAGCGGACGCAAAAGCGTCCAGCTGATAGTGTTGAATACAAGGAGACGGCGAGGACAAGGCTGCCGCTCTGCAGATGTCCTCTATAGGTGCACTAATGCTCCAGGCTGCAGAGATAGCTGCACTTCTCGTGGAATGTGCAGTAATTCCTTCTGGGACTGGTAGATGTTACGTCTCGTAGGTCTTTACAATAGCCCCTATCCCGATCGTGGCAGGGGACACTCTAGCACCCCTGGAGGAAGGCTGAAAGGAAATGAAGAGAGCCTCCAACCTATGGAAGGGGGCTGTCCTCTTTAGGTAGATCCGTAGGTTCCTACGAACATCCAATCTATGCCATTGACACTCTCACTCCCCTGATGGCCCAGGACAGAAGTCTGGGATGACCACCTCCTGTGATCTGTGGAAGAGAGAGTTGACCTTTGGGAGAAAGGTTGGGTCTAATCGAAGGACCACTCTGTTTTTGTTAAAGGTGCATAGGTCAGCATGAGATGACAGAGCTCCGAGTTCCAAAATGTGCCTGGTGGAGGTAACCGCCACATTAGGAACTGGAGAGAGACGGTCCTAATTGGCTTAAATGGTTCGCCCACTAGGACCGGGAGAGCTGTGGGAAGATCCCATGAGGGAAAACTGTGAACCACTGGGGGCCCCAGGTTGCAGGCCTGTTTAAGAAAATGCTGGGTGATCGGCTGGTGGGCTAAGATAGGGTAATGACGATCCCCCAGGGCCATGGAAATGGCAGCCACCTGACACCTTAGGTTATTGTGTGCTAAGCCTCGTTCCAAGTGTTCTGGAGGAACTCTAGGACCTGCGGTGGAATACCCATACGGGATCGATGATCTTTGCCCTGCACCAACTAGCAAACGCCAACAAGGTCGCACTGTAGATACGCGTTGTTGAGGGTCTGGATGCCTTAATGGTCCCAATTACCCTGTCTGAGATGTTGGCCATCCCCAGGATCCGCCTTTCAAGTGCCTCTGCTCCATGGGAATCGGGAAACAAATCACGGAAGCTGGATGTTTGCCGGTGTGGCAAAAAGGTCGACCACTGGCGTCCTGAAGCGATGCCAAATCTTCTGGAACAGTTCGGGTTGCAACTGCCACTCCCCATGGTCCATGGTGGCCCTGCTTAGCCAATCGGCCTGCATGTTCCCCGTTCCCAAGATGTGCTCTGCCACAATTGATCCCAGGAGTCTCTCTGCCCACATGCCTAGTCTGAGGGCCTCGACTCTTAGGAACTTTGTGTGCTCCCTTGCTGGTTTACATGGGCTTTTGCCGCCACGTTGTCTGTGAGTAGGAGCACATGTTGGCCCTTGAGCCGGGTTTTGAAATGGAGTAGTGCTAGGCAAGCCACCTTGAGCTCTTTCCAATTTATGTTGTGAAGGAGGTCGGCCTCTGTCCACTGTCCCTGCGCTAGCTGGTTCTCTAGCATGCTCCCAACCTAAAGGCTGGAATCTGTGGTTAGTGTTAGATGGGATGGCTCCCAAATCTTGGATCCCACTTAGGGACAGAAGAACCTGCGGAGAAACACGGACCAATGCCGCCTATATGCTGGTGCCGTCACTGTAATGGAATCAGGGTCCATTGCAATGTACCAGAGTGCAAGTAGCCCAGGGCATGATGCCTATGCAGGAAATTATTTTTACTAAAAGGCTGGATAACGTGAATATGGACACAAACGAGCCCGACATACCTGATGTATTAGTTGAACAAGGCTGTCTCGGCAGTCCGGTGATAAGAAGATAAGTCCCTGGACTGTGTCGATGACACCCCCACCCCAGGTGCTGAAGTCTCATGATGGGTTGTAGGTGGCTTTTTTAAAAGTTCACTGAGAACCCCAAAGTTTGCATTGTCTGTATTGTCAGCTGCAGGTCGTGTTGTGCCCAGGCTGGCATTGATGCTTGGATGTGGACATTGTCGAGATACCACCACTCCCAACACCTTTGTGACGGTCCGGGGCGCCGATGCTAAAATAAAAGGGAGTGCTCTGTATTGGTAATGTATACCTGCATACAAAAATCTAAGAAATTTCTTGAGTTTTGCGAAGATCAAAATATGCAGGTATGGCTCGATTAAATCAATGGAGGCAAGGCAGTCACACTCTTTGATGCCTGCTAAAGTCAATTTCAATGATGACATCTTGAATCTGTGATACACCAGGTGGCAGTTGAGGGATTTCGGGTCTAGTATAGTCCTCCAGCCCCCTTATGCTTTAGGGAGCACAGAGGTTAGAGTAAAACCCCAACCCCTTCTCCGTTTCTGGGACCAGTTCTATTGCCTGAATGTCAAAGAGATGAGTGATGGCCTTTCTCATAAGTTTATGCTTTTCCCTGACATTGGACATGGAGAAGCAATTGGGGGAGAGAACTCGAGCCTGAGCCCCTCACATACTGTGCTAAGTACCCATGCATCTGTGGTGACAGCCTCCCAGGCCTCCGCAAAGATGGTGAGGTGACCGCCAATGGGATGATCCCCTGAGGAACCACTTCTCTCTGCGGAAAGAACGACCGTCTCCCCCTCGAAAGGGCCTCCTGCCCTGGGATTGATAATGGTTTTGGTACTGGGGCTGAAATCTCTGCCTGTCCCTGTTAAAACCTCCTATCTGCCTGTCTATCCGGGCGAGGCTGATAGTACTTGTGAGATGGTGTCTCGTGGTCTGTAGGTCTGTAGGCCAGTCTGATATAATAAGGTGCCAGCCATTGTTCTGCGTGCTTGGTGACAGATATGAGGAGGACTTTCTTTTCATCTTTGTTCTTGACCAATATTGGGTCAAGAGATTCTCCAAATAAGGAACCCTCAGAATAAGGTGCAGCTGCTCGCTTCCACTTGGAGTTAGCATCCGCCTGCCAATTGTGCAACCAGACCAGACATGTGGTGGCAACTGACTATGACAAGGCCCGGGAAGCGAACTTCACCGCTGTGAGGGTGATGTCCCCTGAGAACTGGGTGGCAGCCAGCAGTTTATTAAAGTCCTGCTGGAGGCGTGTCTCTTGAGGGGAAATTTGTTCTTGAACCTGTTGTAGCCACAAGGATGTTCTATTGAAGAACAAGGCAGCTGAGGCAGCTTTAATTGCCCAGGCAGCTGCCTGAAAGTTTTTGTGGAGGGTGTGCTCTGCCTTCCTGTCCTCAGGTTTGAGGTTGTCAGCAATATCCCCACTAGGGTGGAAGATGTAGCCAGGGCCGCCACTGGCGCATCAACAATTGTAACCTGAAGAATGTTAGTGAATGCTTGATCCATGTTATAGAATTGTCAGTCAGTACCTCTGGGTTGGAGAATGCCCCTGGACAGGCCCACTGATTTTTAATTACTTCAGAAAATAACTGTGGGGCAGGTTATCTCCTCCTTGTCTGGTTGGGGCTGAGAAAATAGGATACTTTTCTTGGTGGCTGGGGCTGAGCTGTAGGAGTTTGGGTAGGAGGAACCTGAGCAGGTAACTCCAAATCAGCTGTAGCCCTGGCCTTGTGAAGGTGTGACTTAAACAGTGAAGGAGGAAAACAATTAGAAAAGGCCGGAGGGTCTGGTTACATGATTCCTCATCTTCAGATAAGTCTAGGTTCCTCTGGGGCTCCTCTCTCTCCCACCGAGGGTGAGGCAGGTCTGACCTCCATAGGAATCATGGTCTCCCTGCTGTGAATGGAGCTAGGCCCCTTATCTACATCCCTAGGATTAGATGATCCTTGTGGAGACAAAGAGGTATGAGAGATCATGCTGGACACCAAGCAAGCAAAAGGATCCCCCTGAAGTGCTCCCATATCTCTACCAGACAAAGGAGGGGACAACGAAACTTCTCTTCCCATTCTTGAACGTTGGGGAAAAGTAGAAATAGAATGGATGGCCCTTTCCCTGTCAATAGATTTGGATCTGTAAGCAGGTGGACTGACACTGTGGCTGCAGAAGCTAGCTGTTTCTCTTCTCTGGTTACCCTCTTTTCTAAGTGTTTCTGCCTGCGTTGTTCATCCCTCTCCACTGCCCTGGATTGGCATTGGACAGCAGGTGCCCTGCCTCCCTTGGATTTGGCCTTGGCTTTCCTGAGGGGGGCTATCCTGGCTTTGGGCCCTGGAAGTGCCAGGCTGCCTAATGGGGCTATGTTGGCCATGGCTATGCCAGGCTTTCACTCATGGCCCTTAGAATAGCTCCTAAGACATTTCCAGAGTTGGGAGACTTCTGAGGCTTTTTTTCCTTTGCCTCTTGCTTCTCCACATAATGGCACTTAAAATGGCTACTGCAATGAGACCTTGCTGTTGGAGGTTTCAAAATGGCCACCGTGTCTTGCTACGAGGCTCTGGAGGCTTCACTGCTCGTCGATGTCTCTGAAAGTCCAGCAACTGAATTTAAGGGAGCCACGCAACCTCCGAGTCCAGAGGATTCCTCTGCTCCCTGAGACTAGCCCTGTCAGGGGATTTTCCTTGAGGGGTAAGACACTCCCACAGATCAGTATGTTGTTGGACAGTCCAATATGTTGGACATGTGGACAACATGAAAGGCCACTTTATTATGCCTGGTAGACTCATAAACGACTCAAAATTTCTGGATTCAAATATGTATAATAAATACATATAATTATACAAAGAATTTTAAAAGTCAACATTCAACTAAAACAGAAACTTTTCTTGTCAAGATTGATGGCTAGTTGATTAGAAGGAAGATTGTTCCTATATATGATTATTGTTGCAAAACTAATATTTTGGGGGGAAATTTAATATTAAATAGCCACAAAGGGTGTTGAAGATGCTTGGTGAAAATGACCTAACCAGCAGAAAAGGCAAAAACAACTTGTTTGAATAAAGAATATCAATTAACTGCAAGTACCAGTGAATGGAAACCCTTTATGAACATTTTTCTGAAAACAGAAAAATAAACTTGTGATTTATGATTTGAAGATTAGAAAAACTAGCTTTGGGAGGAAAATATGATGCACTCTCAGAGAGAGATAGTGTCATATTTATAACTACCATGAAAAAGTTCAGAAGCTTTTTTCTTTTCTATTTTCTATTTTCTTTGTTCTTTCTTATTTTCATTGTTTTATTTCTAATATTTATATTATCTTATTAAACATTTCTCCAATAAAGAAAAAAGAAAAAGGAACTTCTCATCCTTGTACTTGATACATATAGGAAATTTTATAGAACCTCAATAAGATAATAGGTGTAAAGGTGTAAGTTTTCCTTAGAATATATATGGAAGAGGTAACTGAGGTGGGTTGAAATTTGAAATAAGGTTGTATGGAAAACAATAGTGATAGCACTTAGATTTATATACTGTTTCAAGTTATTTACAGAGTCAGCCTAATGCCACCAACAATCTGAATCCTCATTTTACTAACCTCAGAAGGATGGAAGGCTGAGTCAACATTGAGCAGGTCAGGATCTAACTCCTGAGGTGAGCAGTGAGTTAGCCCTGGAGTACTGCATTCTAACCACTGAGCCACCAATGGGGGGGGGGGGTAAGAGTTCATTCAAAAGTATGAGCTGAAATTAGATTGTTGACATTTTTAAACATCAGACCTCTAACGTGTTCATTCCCTGCTATACTTGTCTAGTTTTATAGTTGTCGCCACTTATCTCCCAGAGGCTTCCAACTTTCAATCTCCCTCATCTAGTGTATGAGAAATAGGATTCTCATACTGTACCACCTTTCTGGTAATTAAAGCATAAAAATATAAAATGTTAGATCATATTAAAATGTATTACATGTATTTTTATTTATTTGTTAAACTGATTTGCTGTGTTATCTTGTCATGGAGCTACTCTAGGCAGTTTACAATAATAAAAAATAAAAGGCATGTAAATAGAAAAATAATAATAAATGAACAATATAAACAAATACACTAATAGAAACACATGTGATTAAATGACTAGAACATGTAATGTTTCAGGCATACTGTAAAATAGTGCAGATTTATTACAAATAAGTATGTTTAGTGCAGGGGTGGGTTTCTCGCCCCGTTCCAACTGGTTCGGTTGGAACGGGGCCGCCGGCGTCCTCGTGCACGGGCGCGGTGCACGCATGCGTACTAGCGTCTGTGTGAGGCTCCAGTTGCTCCTGGAGGATCGCGCAGGCGCTGTATGCGTCCTGCGCATGCGTGGAAGCACAGAACTTGTCAAAACCGGGTAAGGAGCGCGGGCGGGCGGGTGGGCCCTTTGCCGTTCCCAGAAGTTACTTACTTCCGGGTTCGCCGACCAACCGGTTCGCAGGGACCGCCACGAACCGGTTGAAACCCACCCCTGGTTTAGTGCCAAGTATATAAAACAGGGAAATATTTACCAGTAGATGTTTCAGATTAATATTGTATGAACATTATAGAGAAAATTACAAATCTTCACATTCTGTTTAACAAATGGAAAAAAAGACTGAAGTTACCCATTCACTTTCATAATTTGTAGCAAAATTAAGAATTAATCATTTAATTAAGAGATTAAGAATGTTTGAATGGACAAAAAAAATCAAGAACCTAAAGCAAGTTCTGGCTATGCTTTTATTAGTTCTACTAGAATTGCAATACCTCAAGCATTTCTTTCTCTGCCTCAATTTTCCTTTCTTGGAAATTTCCAATTAATCAGGGTCTAAGGAAATGATGATAGTTACATGTATTTCCCAGCCTCAGTTCACATCTTCATCCTTATCCTACTCCATCTTAAAATAAACAGTCCATTTATTTTAGCAGAAGAGGAGATACTTGGGTAATCTGACTGTACATGACCTTGTCTCATTGAGGAAATGTATGTTGAAAATATCTTCAATATTTATGCAGGGATCTGTATCTTTTCCAACTGGCAGAGGAATCACATTCATAAGAACCCCAGATAGTAATTCTTCAGCTCTTATCCAAATAACATGCTACTGAACTTACTGCCAAAACATACAGGAGTGGCTTACGGTTTTAAGATTTTAAATCTATTTACTGAAATAGATGATGGATGGATGGATGGATGGATGGATGGATGGCATTTAATTTCATTTTAGATTTAAAATTAAAATTAAATTAATAATCATGTATTTTATTAAAAATTATAATTTGGTTTCAGTTTCTCCAAATATTGGGATCTCAGATTGTGCAAAAATGCTTTAAATGAGGTTTGATGAAGTTAGCAAAAAATCATTTACAGTTTTCCTTATGCACTTTCATTTTTTACCAAAGAACAAAGAATCCTCCATTTTAATTTAAATAGACCCATTTGGATTTCAGTTTAATAATTTGCTAAATATGATCAATAATTATGTTTCCATGCAAGGTTTTCACTTAATGATGATAAGTTTTAAGTCTGAAAAACTTGGTTGTAAGTTATTGTAGTTAAGTGAGTTATCCTGTGACCTGATTCAATTTTACAATGATTGTTATGATGGACAAATTAACAAAGTAAGCTAAACATATTGTTTTAAATATGATTTTCTGGCTGGAAACAGGCAAAAACATCACAAATCATAGTCAGATGATCATGTGCCATGACAACTGTTCAAAAATGCAATCCAGTTTTTTTTTCCATGAAATTAATGCTGAAAATAAGGTAATAGAACCTTTTACTTTAATAGCTAATATAATGTGTGAAATTTCACCTAAAACCTTCTAAAGGTAAAGACCAATAGTTTAAAATGCACATGAAAGCAAACTGGCAACAAATGCAGCTTGGGCGTTATGTGCCAGCATCAGTCTCTTCCTAATTGCCCATACTGCTATATTCCGTACCAGTTGTAGCTTCCAAATACTGTTCTGGGTTAACTCCATCTGGAGGCTTTGCAGTAAGTGAGATAAACAGGGCATAAGTAACTGTTTTAAGTACCAAATACATAGTAATTTCATGTGTGTCCAATCACACTTGGCCAATAAAGAATTTTATTTCTATTCTATGAGTACTATGATGAAATGAGGGGATCAAATAAGTCAGTAATATAATGAGATTTCAGTACTCTATAGCATATAAAGATTAGCTCTTCAGAGTTTTCTTTTAGAAAAGATAATAGATCCAATTTAAAAGATACCTAGATGAACCATTCCTCAGTTCTCTATCAATTTATCAATCTGTTTTATAATTAATATAAGGTTCTTGACTTCGCCTAAAATCTTTTCCATAGTCTGGTACCATTATATTCAATTTTTCAAATTGGAACTTGCTGTAAACCTAATGTTGTGGCCAGCCAGGTGCCAGCAGAGTTGGTGGCAGACTCGGGACAATGAGAAGGTTGGGGATGAACTGGAGTCTGGGGAAGGCTCTGATGGATGCTCTGTGTCGGACACAGAGCTAGAGCCAGGGCGATCCAGAATTTCCCAATCACCAGAGAGACAGCTGCCTTTGGAGGCTGAGATAAGTGGGGAGGAAGAAAAGCTAGGGCCTGTTCCAGATGTGCGTATGCACAGAGCTGTTAGGAGAGGAGAACTACTGAGGACAAGGAGTCGACACACATGGATGCTCAATGGCCCCGCCCTGGCTGGGGAATAAATAGAAGGAAAGGGGAGTGGTGGTCATAGGAGACAACAGTTCGGATTTCTGAAGATTTGGATCATTGTTTCATGCCTCAGAGACTGCTTGCCAGAAATAAATTTGCAGCTGGGAACTCACAGCCTGGAAATTATTGCAAGGAACTGATAGGGTCTATTACTGCAGTTAACTCTTTGAAGAACTTTTCGGTGTGTGAATGCCATTAATTCACAGGAGATAAATAAAGAGGGGTGGGGTTTCTGACAAGGAATCTGTTTCTTGTTTCTGCTAAGGCTGGGTCAGAACACCTAAATAGCTCCTGAAACCCAAGGTTCCAATCACAGATTTCACCAAGTAATTTTCAGGTCATAGCATCTTTGCTTCCACTTCTGGTTTACATTTCTTTCTTTCAACTAATTCTCATCTTAACTATATACTCTTTTTAAGTCTGAAATTTGTTTTGAAATTTGGGGTCTTTTTCTTTTCTACTTCCACAAACAACATGAGTATGTGTCTAAGTATGCCGTTATCATCTATTTCTCCCAGTTACTAGAAATCACATTGTTATTATAGAGCTAAATGACTTTGCTCTAATAACAGCTTACATATAGTTCCTAAGGTTTCTTATACAACTTTTTATTGTTTAGATTTTTTTAAATTCTGCTTTTGTTATTTCTATAAATAAGGTGAAGATATCTAATACTCCTTCTTCCTCCTGTTTTCCCCACAACAACACCTTGGTGAGTGAGCTGAGAGACAGTGACTGGCCCAAAATCATCCATTTGGCTTTCATGCCTAAGGCAAGACAGAATTTATAGTTATTTCTAGCCTGGTACAATTAGATCAAATTGGCTCTTTACAAATAACTCTTCTATAAATGCAGAAGACTGTATCTTTACAGTTTTAGTAGTTAAGATTATTTTCTGCCTCTTATCTATTAGCATGGAACAGATGCTAGGAAAAGTATCTGGCAAGCTGGAGATTCAGTTTAGATCCAATTTAAATAAACAGTTATGCCATATATTCAATCACTTACTCCATGGCCAAGCAAAGACAACTGTCTTAATCTCCATTCTTTTTACAGAAACATCAAAGTAGCTCTGAGAATTAAAGTCTTTAATGTTTATAAAAGAATTTTTCTAAGGATTCTGCTGGGACTCTACTTCAATTCTCAGGGAAATGAATCCACAGAAATAGTGAGAGAAGCTGGCCTTCAGTCTTACTCAATAACAACGTAAATTGCTTATTAAAAATTAGTTGTCTAAGCACTCTGTTTTGACATTCCATTCTTTCAACCTTTTTAACAGTATTCACCTATACACAAATCTTTCACTGTTTTTCTTCTCTGTAATTAACAGTATTTTAAACTTTTAAAACATTTTTACATTGTTTCAATTATCTATGATATCGAAAACAAACACACACACTGGAGAAAAAAAAACGATAGGCAGAATGTTGGTATACAATACATTACCCTCTCCATTGATCAAATACAACAGTGGTTTGGAGACCCCAGGAATTTTAAAGGACATATAAGACAAAGTTTCTTAAAGATTTCCCTTATTTTAAAAGCAAGAATAAGACTAGCAAATTCATCATCAAACACTTTTTAGTTCAAGGATAATTACACAGAAATAGTTCTATATATACCAATGAAGTAAAGAATTAACATGGTTAATATATTTGCACATAGCTACAAAAAAAAGTAATCTAAAAAAAAGCAAAGACTTTTGAGAAAAACATGCAGAATTTGAAAATTCTTATATAAAATCATGTATTAGGATCATGCTGACACATATTAGAGAAAAACAATTTAAACAATTTAAAACTATAAAGTTATTGGATGCAAAAGGATGCAAAATTTAGAAGACATAATTACAACAGATCAACAGGAAAGGCAATGAAAAATCAATAAAATTTGCCCATGCCACAATTTAAGGTAGCGATGGCAAACCTTTTTGGCTTGCGTGCCATAAGTGGGGGGAGCACAGGGGAGAGTCATGTGCGGACATGCCGCACCCATAATGCAATGTGTGGCCCCCACCCAGTGCGCATGCGCGCACTAGCATTTTTTGCATGCTTTTTTCGCCCTCCCCAGGCTCCAGAGGCTTTATAGGAGCCTGGGGAGGACAAAAACAGCCTCCCCTGCCCTCCCGGAAGCCCTTCGGAGGCTTCAGGGACCTTCAGGAGGCTTCCCTGAAGCCTCCAGAGCAGTCAAAATGACCCTCCGAGCAAAGCAGAAGTCACTTCCAGTTTGCTCGGAGGGTTGTTTTAAGCGCTCCGAAGGCTTCAGGGACCTTCAAGAGGCTTCCCTGAAGCCTTTGGAGCAGTCAAAACGACTCTCCGAGCAAACCAGAAATCCGTTCCTGAACTTACGGTTTGCCCGTAGGGCCGTTTTTTTGCCGGGGGAGCTCTTTTCACCCTCCCCAGGCTTCTATAAAGCCTCTGGAGCCTGGGGAGGGCGAAAAATGGCTTTTAAAAAGGGTGAACTCGCAGCACCTCGCGTGCCCTGACAAATGGCTCCGTGTGCCACTTTTGGCACGTGTGCCATAGGTTCACCATCACTGATCTAAGGGAAGTGTTTTGTCTATGGTTTACAGATGGTAAATAATTCTGATTGCCAACTTAGGTAAATACATACAATGTATTTAAATATAAATGAAAAACATAATTTATTAAATTCATGTTGAAAGCAACCAGAAGAAACCTTACAGAGCATTTGAAAAGAAATACTTTGTCTGCAATACCAGATTGGGATGCCAAAATGGGAAAATAAGTTGCAAAGACAAAACTGACTATATCTATAACAGATGTCTAATATGTTAAGTAGGATTAGCATCTTTGTGTACAGTACAGCATACAGCAAGGCAAAATATGTTAGTTAGGGCTTAAATAGAAATTAACAATTACTAGTCTTTAATATAAAAATTAAACATGATTAGTGATTGGGGAATATAGCCAAAAGTAGATAATATATTAGCAGAAAATATTTTTCTTTATTTTAAATCTAAATGTAGTATTTAATTTTTCCTTCTTTTGTAGTTTAATATTTCAACAATAAAACATATGAATTATATTTTAAAAATAATACTGAATATCTTTTAGTCTATCTAAAGGCACTGAGGATATGCATTTGTTAAAACAATATTGGTGACAAAGTGTTTATTTTTATAAAAGGAAAATTGAGCAAGAGAATATTAGTTGTTGCTTTCAAAACTCTCCCAATCACGGACAAAAAGACTTCATAAAATAGATTTGGTATAGAGAATTTGATACTGGGTAGAAATTTAAACAGAAAGGTTGGCATACTAGGGAAAAGGGACAGACAAAAATCCAAGACAACATTCATTGTGTAAAAATGCAAGCTCAAAGGTTAACTGGTACATGCAACCACAATTAAATGGATTTATGTATTACTTAAACATTGATTTGACTCAAGAATTGATTATATATATGGCTTCTAAATTTTTAATGAAGCAGACTCAGCAAACAGAAATTGACTCTATCTATATAATTAGACAATGTAACATTGACTTTAGTTAAAATTGAACAACAATATGCCCTGCCCTTATTTCTGCTATTTGAATCAATACCTAGCCAAGTAGCAGAACAAACTATATCATCCATCTTAATAACTATTTTATAGAAAATGAAAGAAAGCACCAGCAACAAGAGAATTAAAAAAAAACCCTATAAACTAATGCTAGTGTTAATTTAAAATGGAAAAGAGTAATATATGTTGTAGAACAGATGCAAGGTAGCATCCTTTTTATAATTTTTCCCTTTGGAATTTAGGAGAGAAAACAGAGCATTCCACTTCAGGGAATTCAGCAAATGAGGTGTTTGTCAAATCTGGAACAGCAAAGAGAAAGGAGCTGAATTTTTAAGCTTTCTACTGAACAAATTCTGCAATCTCACCCTCACCCTTAGTTTAAAAAACTAAATAATATGTTTTTACTTAGAATATTTTAAATTACAAAATGTAAATGACACTTTTAAGCTTAATATGCAGGAATTAACACAAAGTTTTAAAAATTGTTTAAAAATAATCAGCAGTAGTAATCATTTTCAAAAACTCAACCTCTCTTTAAATTACACAAATTCTGGAGTCTATGATTATTTATAAATCAAAATTGATTTTTTAAAAATTATATTCTCTTTATTGTGCACACAAGGCTATGGTTCAAAAAAATGACAACTGTTTAAACCAGAGAAAATAATATATCTACTTTAGCTTTTACTTGAAAACTGTTTCTACCCTCTGTTGGAAACAGAAAAAAAATGAAATCTTGACTTTTGAGATATGTTGATTAGATTAGCTTGTTGTTATAGAAATGGCTAATATTACTAAATATTTAAAAGTAAAGATTTGAGGCTGTAAATTTTGCATTCTACTGTACTGGAAAAAGTTGGAATTCACTGCATATTTTTGTTTTCCCTTCTGGTGCGGCTGGAGAGATGGCAGCCTGGGTTCGAGATTCAAGTGCGATGTGATCAGTTAAGCTCCCATCCTCACCCCATCTCCTACCAAGATAATATTTTGAAAACATGCAAATGCAAATAGATAAATAGGTAACATAAATGAGCAGCTTCAGGGATTGGGACATGGCAGCCAATCAACAAGGGTCAACAATAGTTCAACCCGATGAGACAAAGGAAGCAAGCTCCTCACTGACTGGCTACCAAAGCTGTCCTGAAACAGGACCCCTTTTCTACTACCAAAGCCTGAAATATTTTATTCAGAAGCTTGCAAAAATGTTTTCCTTAGATTTCACATTCTTATAGCTCCGCCATCATCTGAATAAAACACTTTGGCTTCTCTTCTCTTCTGGAAATCTTCAAAAAGTAATCCAGGGGATGCTAGCAAAGCAGAACCAGTCTTTGGTGACCCGGTGGGACAGGATGGAGGGAAGCAATTGTGGGGACCCCAGGGGAGCATAAGGTATCTCACTGGATTGGGAGAGGCCTTGGATGGCCTGTTGCCGCACTGGGCCCCACATGCTTTTCCCCACTCTGAGATACCTCATGTACATTTCATGATCTACACATTCGATTAACAAATGTATTGGGAAAAGCAGGGAGTGATGATGTTCATTTAATGTGATGCAAACAAACAAATCCTTGGGTTATGAATGCAATTGGCAGCCTCTATTACATTTGTAACTCAAGAATTTCCTGTATGAGAGTGAGGGAGAATCTCAGGGAAGTTTTGTCTTAGCACTTTTTGGGGGGCAAAACAAAATGTTGCTGTTTACAAGTCACTACTGTGGAACCTAAGAACAAAGTGCTCCATTTTACTGCCTTAAAGAAGTCTGTACAGTGCTACAAAAGTTTCTAACAGCTTCAGAAAGCCACTGGAAACATGATGGCTCTTTCCAGAATCATGCTATGTAACCATGGGATCTAGTCCTCTGGAAAGTCTCAGAACCCTTCAAAAGATAAATGGTATTTGGCTTGGTGGACTGGAAAAGGTCTATGGAGATCTAAACAGTGGAAAACAGATCACAGAACCTTTCAAGAGGATGGGAAAGGCCTTGGAAGAACCAGGGCAGGCAGGTCTGGACCTGTGCTAGGCCTCCAAGGGCCTCTCCCACTCCAACGTATGACATGCATGTTCATTTAATGATTCATTGGGGAGAGCTGGGAGGGAAGGGTTGTTAATTGAGTGTCTCCCGGTTGCCGCTCACCCGCCCACCACTTTCAGTCTCTGCTTTCCACTATCCCAGTCTGCTTCCCCGTGTGAAGGCAGGCAAACGGAAGGCCGCAGGGCTGCGGGGAAGGGAGTAGGTTGCCACACAGCCTTCCGCTTGCCTGCCTTCGCAAGCTGGTCATGGGGACACTGGGAAGGCTGCATGGAAGGCAGGCAAGCATGGCAGGGATGCGGGAAAGGGAGTAGGCTGCTAGCTCTCCTCCCCGTGGCCGGCCAGCCTCAACATGCTTGCCTGCCTTCCGCTTGCCTGCCTTCACAAGCTGGCCCGGAGCAGCAATGGGGACAGAGCTTGCCCGGGCTCTCTGCCATCCCGGAACTGCACTACCCCAGGGAGAGCAGTGGAGGCGGCAGAGCACATCCTGAGAGGAGGAGCAAAGAAAGAGAAAGAGAGAGAGAGAGAGAAGAAAGAGAAAGAAGGAAAGAGAAAGAGGAGAGAAAGAAAAGAAAAAGAAAAAAGGAAGAGGGGAGAGAGAGAGAGAGACAAGAAAAAGAAAGAAAGAGCAAGGGGGGGAGAGGGGGAGAGAGAAGAAAGAAAGAAAGAATTTATGACCACAATTGAGGCCAAAATTTTAGTTGCTAAGCAAGAGCATTGTTAATTGAGTTTCACCACATTTTACAAGTTGGCTATGCTCACCTGGCCACCAAGCCAAGCAGAGATAGATAGATGATAGATAGATGATAGATAGATAGATAGATAGATAGATAGATAGATAGATAGATAGATAGATAGATAGATAGATAGATAGATAGATAGATAGATAGATAGATATGATAGATAGATACAGACAGATGATAGATAGATAGATAGATAGATAGATAGATAGATAGATAGATAGATAGATAGATAGATAGATAGATAGATAAACATGCTCTGATACTAAGGCGTTAATTATATTACCCCTCCCCACCTGAAAAACATTGTGATGCTAAGGAGGGAGAGAAGGGGATAAGATAGGCAAGGCCTCTGTGGTGCAAGCCTGAGGGAACGAAGGAGATGCCTCTGTGGGGCCAGCCTGAGGGAGAGAAGGGAGATGAGATAAGAGAGATTTCTGTGGAGCAAGCCTGAGGGAGATAAGGGATGAGATAGGAGAGGCCTCTGTAGGGTCAGCCTGAGGGAGAAGGGGATAAGATAGCAGAGGCCTCTATGAGGCAAGCCCAAGGAAGTGAAGAGGATCAATGGGGACAGCCTGGGAAGCAAAGGGGAGAGGAGAGGCCGATCATAACTACTCATTTATTTTCAATATGTAAGTCTTGATTTATCAAGCCTGATCACATAGTTTTGTAGCAGAGCTAGTAAATATATATATTTAAAAAGCTATTTGTTGCAAACCCACATACAAACAAAGAAATATAAATTAAAAGGTATGATTTGGTTTTAACTGCTTGTACTTAGAAAAATTAAGAAAACCAGTAGAGAATGCCAGGATATTAAGTGGTAGTACACATGAGACTGAGCATTTTTTGTTACTGTCAATATAAACTTGAAAAACAGCAAAAAAAATAATAATAATAAGTGCAAGAAATGAAAGTAAAAGTAGAACTATAGGAAAATTGATCCTGTAAGAAAAAGATAAGACAACGATGTTTCAGCCTAATGAATGGATTGTAGAAATAAGGAAAAAGAAGAGAAAGCTTTCTAATAATACTTACAAATACTGTGGCTGTTTTGCATTGAGGCAATTAAAGCATGCCAAAAAACAATGCATGCCTAGTTAATATATTTGTATGTTTTTAGCCAGATTGTTGATTGTAATCATATATATATAAAGTATGTACACATAAGAAATGTATGTAATAGAAGCAAAGCATGAGTGGGAATATATTGAATGTTTACCAAATCATTGAACAGGGAGCAAATAAAGATGTAAATTTGTTGATTAATGTATTTATGGATTAATGTATAAAAGAATATTTACAGTGATGACAGAAGTGTCTTCAGGATGAAAGATTTTTGTAAAGAATATTGGACAGATTTATTTTATTGATACTTATATGCTGCTCTATTATCAACTCTCAAGACACTGCATTGAAAGCTAAGATAATTGTGTTTCACAGGAAAAACTAAAAAAATGATTGCAAGACACATATAAATTGGTGACAAACTAGAGCGAATACATTTGTGAGTATATCTTTGTAGAATATTTCCTGAAGGTGGAAAAACCAATGAATTTTTTTTAATAGTTCTCAACTTACAACAATTTGATTAGTCACCATTCAAAGTTACAATGACATTGGAATATGTGACTTATGACTATTTCTCAGTTATGGCCTTTGCAACATCCCCATGATCATGTGATCAACATTCAGATGCTTGGCAACCAACTCATATTTATGACGGTTGCAGTATGCAGGACATGTGACCATATTTATTTAACCTTCTGACACGCAAAGTCAATGGGGAAGCCAGATTCACTTAACAACTGGGTAACTAACATTAACTGCGGTGACTTACCTAACAACTGTGGCAAAAAAGGTTATTAAATGAGAAAAAAATTACTTAACACTCACAACAAAAAAATGAGCTCAATTGTGGTCATAAGTTGAGGACTACTTGTATGTGTAAATATTGACAGAAATATAATGAACAATATGATTCCTTGTGAGGAATAAACAAACCAATATTGAAATCAGTGTATATGACTATGTAAAGGTATCCTGATGATTTTGAAAAGTTATTATATGAGTGATAATCAGTTTCTTAAAAAGAGATGGAGAGAAAAATAGACATTGAATGAACATAGATGAATACCAAAGGGATTAGAGTGTCAATTTAGTGTATGGTTTAAGCCTTTAAAACACAGGTGTCATCATGTGATGTTTCAAGATGTTTTTTCCCTTCACGGAGCTGGGGTGGGCATGGCCATTTCGTGGGTTGCCAGTTTGACACCCATTTTAAGGCATCAAGCTAGAAACCAGAGACTAGGAATTCTGGTTCCACCTTGGGCATAGAGCCAGTTGGATGATTTTATTTTCTCCAAGACTAGGAAGGAGATAATGACAAACACTTCTGAAAAAGCTTGCCAAGAAAACTGCAGGAATTTGCCCAAGCAATCTCCACAAATTACACACAATATAAGAAAAGAAAAATCTATTCTGATAGTATGTTGAAGTAGTTTGAAAATCAAACTAAGGTATGTCTATGCATATGTGTGTGTTTGTATATGTATGAATGTAAATGGATGGACAGTATTGAGAAAGCTATGGCTAAGTTGACTTGATAAGATGTATGAAAAGAAACAAAAAGTTTAAAGCATAGCTATCCACATTTGGCTTGCCTGGGCAGCACTCACTGAGTGAAGAGGAATTGTCTTGGACCACATCTAATAAAGTAGTCAATGTATATAAATCACATAATTTTAAAAGTTTACAATCGTGTGAAGCCACTTTACTAGCTGTTCAGAACCACACGTCCACAGGCTATGGATTGAATGCCTGATTTAAAGAGTAAAAAGCAATATAAGAAGCAATATATGGACATGGAAACAATGATAGTTTGCAAGGCTAGTAAGTTACACATAGGTAAAGTAATAGTGGTGGAATAGACTAGATTTGCTATATAATACTATTATTTTTCTTCCTATCTCATGTCTTTAATTTCTTTGAGTAGCTTTTTCTTACTTCCTCTATGCAATGCAGACGGTTGCTTATCATAAAAGGAAAAAGCATGACAACATAAATTTGTTGATTTTATATAACAAATACATTTTATAATAAAATACTGGAAGCACACATGGAGCTATTTACAGCAGGATGTGCCTGCTTATGTTAGGCTTCAGTCTAAAGTTGAAGTTCTAAAAACATTCTTTTTAATTAAGAGCAAATATACAGCCTGTTTTCTTTGGAATTCCAAACTGAAATGCAACATTACAAGAAATGATACCGATGCTACTTCAGTAGGAAAAAGTAGAATTCAACCACAGAATATTAAAACAATAAAAATTTTGTATGTTTAAAGATGCATTTTTCACTAGCCATTCTTGGGCAAGTACTTATACATGGTGTCATAACTTTGAACGATCACTAAATGAACTGTTGTAAGTCAAGGATTTCTTATAATTATGCATATAAATTTACCCATCCATAGCAAAAAACTGAATTTGTTCTTCAGAAAATTCTCTTGATAGAAGTATTGAGAAATATTATAAAAAACTTTTTCTTAGAATGTCAACAAGCATTTTCTAAAACACCAAGTCTTTACAACAAGTCTTTCAAGGCTATAAGTATATGCCACTTTAGTGCCACAATACCAGAACTAAAATTTATAATCATAATTGTAAGCAAATTCTGCCTTGTCATTTAGTAATGGAAAAAACCCTTTACATTATAAAAAGAGGAAGTCCATAACTGTCTTATATAGAATGATTATGATTCTCCCAGCAGACAAAGGCAACACCATAGTGGTGATGAACACGTCTGACTACCAAGCCAAACTATCCAACCTACTCCAAGACCCTGCTTACAAACCTCTAAACACAGATCCCACCACCTACCTGGAAAAAACCACCAAATCCAAAATAAAAGCCACTCCCATCAGTGAAGAGATCCAGCAAAGAATCATCCCCAGTGAGAAATCATCCAGATGCCCCAAGCTCGATGGCCTCCTCAAGATACACAAAGAAGGAACATCACTCAGCTCCATAGGCTCACCTCTATAGAATCTTGCCAAATTCCTTGCCAAACAACTTTAACCCTACACAGAACCCATCACCTCACATGTACAAAATCACCCCACTTCATAGAAACAATAAAGAAACAAAACCTACAACCCAGAAACCTATTCATGAGCTTTGATGTCATATCCCTCTTCACCCAAGTGCCTATAAAAGAAGCCTTGACAGCTATCCAGAACAAGCACAACCCCCCTAAACACATCCTGGACCTGACCAACCACTGCATAATCAACACATACTTCATCTATAATGAACAAGGATACAAACAGATAGAAGGAGCATCCATGGGATCACCCCTCTCATCCATCATCGCAAACTTACACATGGAACATTTTGAAACTAAAGCCTTAGATAAATCTGAACACAAACCCAAACTCTGGCTTAGATATGTTGATAATACTTTCGTGATTTGGCACACAGGAAAGAAAAACTGGACAACTTTCTCACACATCTCAACAGCCTACACCCCAAAATACAATTTACTTTGGAAATAGAAGCAAACAACCAACTTCCCTTTCTGGATGTCCTAATCTACAAAAAACCCAATGGCTCCCTAGGATACACCATCTACTGGAAAAAAAAACACACCAACCGCTATTTAAATGTACAATCCCATCACCACCCTGTTCAGATCAACTCTGTAGCCAAGATCCTCAAGAACCAAATGCCTAGCCGACAAAGACCACCTGAAAACTGAATTACACACTCTCACAAACGTATTAATCTCCAACGGATTCCAAAGAAAAACAATTACCAACCTAATCCAAAGGGAGACTTCCCCCCAAGAACCGAGACACAGAACAGGACAATGACATCGCCCTCCTCCCTTACATCAAAGGCACCACAAATAAAATCAGCAAAATTCTCCACAAGTACAATATCAAGACAGCCTTCAGCACTGACCAAAAAATAGCCAACATCTTAAGAAACCCCAAAGACAAGGAGGCTACAAAATACCATGCAAAATCTGCCCTGCCACATACATTGGACAAACTAATAGGAGAATAAATGCACACATCACAGAACACAAGAACGCAGTCAGAAAAAAAAAATATTCCTCCCTTTTCCAGCACCTTAAAGCAACAGGACATGAAATTGATTTTGAAGGAACCAAATTAATCTCCAAAACAGAACACTTCAACAAGAGAATAATTATGGAAGTCAGCGAAATAGAGAAACACCCCCACAACATGAATAAACGTGATGATACCTCCCGCCTACCAGACATCTGGAAACCAGCCCTAGTCAACAAACAAACCCACCCACCACCCAGGTCGTTACAACACAAAAGAACAATGGACACACAGCCAGCACCTCACCCACACAGGATGATACGAAACAGCCGATTAATCTACAAACATCAACTCCATCTACCAATCAGGATGCAACTGCACACCCAATCAACCCTCTTACAGCAACAATGCCAGCACTCCACACACCCTCACCAAGATTTATAGAAAGACGACAGCTCCGACCACGCCTTACTCACACAAGCATGAAGCAGAAAACACCAGCCTGAAGATGGCAAGTGGGACCTCGCCGAAACATTCCTAAGACAATGTCAATATTACACAGGAAAAGACCCAACACTATATCTAGTGTCACAACCCCTGGTATGCCCAAATATGGGAGGGAGCATACTGCTTCTCTTTTCTATCGACTCACCCTAGGAATCATCCAGGCAGAAAGCCATTTTTTTATGTTACCTTGTTACATTGTGTTGCATTTGTGCTGATAAATAAAGGGAGATTAGTATAGATCTATTTCAAGCTATTTAGCACTCATCAGCTAGCCATATCTTTATACCCTTACTGGGAATTGAACCTGGGCTGTATTACATATTAGGCAGTTGTATTAGCCACTAATGAGCCTGTGGCTTAGTGCTAATATTTGGGCATACCAGGGGTTGTGACACAATACATACCTATTTCCCTGGCTTAGCTGATAAAGGAGGAGAGCCTGTGGCTTGGTGGCTAATACAACTGCCTACTAGGTAATACAGGCCAGGTTCAATTTCCAGTAAAGGTATGGCTAGCTGATGAGAGCTAAATAGCTTGAAATAGATCTATACTAGTCTCCCTTTATCAGCACAAATGCAACATACATACATACATACATACATACATACATACATACATATATATATATATATACACACACATATATATACACACACACACATACATATATATACATACATACACCGTGTGTGTGAATGCACGTGTGTGTGTGTGTGTATGTGTATGTATGTATGTATGTGCATGTGTATGTGTATATTGTGTATATATATATATATATATATGTCTTGGCAATGTTTCGGCGAGGTCTCACTCACCATCTTCAGGCTGGTGTTTGAGACCTCGCCGAAAGTACCTTTTCAGTTTAATCTTTGTTTGTTTTACGTGGCGTATCAATTGTTACCTTCCTTATATTTCAAATATTTTACAGATCATTTTACAGTTCCCCAAAATCCAGGGTTAACTGATCAATCAAAATCTAATGAAGTATTTCTTTTGTCTTTGTGTTAAAATCTATCTAAAAGCCTATCAAATATATCAGCTGGAAAAAACAAGCTTTGATTTATAAATGTAAGTTTTACTTCAGAAAACATGTTTCAGAAATCTAATGTTTTATGTATTCAGAGCATTCAGCATTCTTGTTTTTGTGAATTTAAAACCTGCTGTCAAATAAAGTACTTTTTTATTTGATATAGAGATGATTTCACATTTTCAAAATTCTGCACATTGGGGAACATTTTTCTGTCTTTTGTAGTTTAGATAGCTATGTATAATAAACAAGAAACTGCAGGGGGAAAAACCTACACTGAAAGTCAAAGCCAGTCTAAACAGAACCCGGCAGCTGACTTGAACAATTCCTGTTCAGTTTCAAAATTATATTTTATACATAGGGTAAACAATTCTTCTTAAAATAAATGAATACAAATGAGTTTCTGTTACCTGTCTTCTATAGTGCTGCAACAAAACATTTCTATAAATTGTAGTAACTGATTTTGCAACTTTTTAAAATATTAAAGAGTCAATAAAAAATTCTAAAAATTATAGGCAATTAAGAGCAAGAAAAATAACTCTTAACAATACAATAGCAGAATTGGAAGGGACCTTGGAGGTCTTCTCGTCCAACCCCCTGCCTAGGCAGGAAATCCTATAACGTTTCAGACAAATGGGTATCCAATATCTTTTTAAAGACTTCCAGTGCTGAGGCATTCACAACTTCTGGAGGCAAGCTGTTCCACTAATTAATTGTTCTGTCAGGAAAGTTCTCAGTTCTAAGTTGCTTCTCTCTTTGATTAGTTTCCACCCATTGCTTCTTGTTCTACCCTCAGGTGGCTTGGAGAATAGTTTGACTCCCTCTTCTTTGTGGCAACCCTGAGATATTGGAACACTGCTATCATGTCTCCCCTAGTCCTTCTTTTCATTCAATTAGACATACCTAATTCCTGCAATAAGAACAACATATTACTTGCTCCAGGAATTTTTTAAATGAACTTTATTTCTGCAAACATAAAAGAATGAAATCATATTTTTGCTTACGAATTATATTTTTCAAATGCTGTTAGTTCATCTTTAGCCATTTTTAACTATATTTTACAATAAAGAACAGTTCTTTTATTCTGAAAAGTATATTGATCTCTTCTGGTATTGTAGATATTAAAAATAGGAAATTCCAATTTATGTTATCTTATTATCATGCTAATTATACATACAGTAGAATCATTTGTAGAATATATTTGTATTATATTATTGTAATACAATAAGGCAATAGCATTCATTTCTTAATATCTTAATCAGTGGCCCTTAAGAGGATTAACATTCCTTGGCTTCTTAAAATAGACTTAAATATTAGAACATATACATTATTTTACCCTGTTAGTCGTAAGATTTTTAAAAGCGTTGAATGAAAACTAATGCCTCCAATGTCATTAGCTGCCAACAGATAGCAGTAGTGACATGGTACAAACTTGGATTTAGTATCTGTTCTTTCACTTCAGTTGATAGAAAGTTGCTGTGCGAAAAGGGTGAATTGCTATGAATTGGAAGCCTGCAATAAATACTAGTCAATGAATTTTATGCAATGCATCATGTCTGAATTTTTTTTACCACTGAAGGAGTCTTTCCAACTGATATTCAGTGCTAAATGCAGGCTGTTTATATAATGGCTCTGTTGATGCAAGTACTGTGCATAATTGGGCCAAAAATGTACAGATAGTTAACCAGAAACCACTGATTTGTGTGATCAACCATGTAGTGTATAATCTATCACAGCAATCAACAAGAAACATTAAACTGGTAAAGGACAAACAGTGGATCAATCAAAGGGGAACTGTTGTTAAGCTCAGCATTTCACAGGAAAGTATAGGCTATATTATTGGAAGAGTTTGCAAGATAGATTTACTGCATGTGACAGCAGAGATGAAAGCTTTAAGAAATGAAATTTGTCAGTAATCATGCTACGGAAATAAAAATGTGGAATTTCTTGACAACATTGTAACAACCAAAGATGATGGCTCCATCATCATGGACCCATCATTATGACTCAAAAATGAAGTGTCAGTTTATCAAATATGATTACAAATCTTCAACTGCAGGAAAAAATAATCAAATCCCAGGGCCTAGTTTTTAAAAAAACTTTGTAAAGTTTGGGGGGATACACATTATTCACATGGACTTCCTTTAATCTGGCAACAACTCAGTGTTTCACTGCCACATTAACAAATATAAACTTTGTTTATATGTGAAAGCACAAGAAAGAAATTTTGCTACAACAACAGAGTGCTAGGCCTCATACCTCAGGACTCAATTAATAGACACAACAAAATTGAATATCTTGGTCTTACCTGTCCCTAAATATCTTCCAGACCTACTACTATGTAGCTTCCAATCTTCCTCAAAATTGAAGGAATACTTTGTAAACAAAAGAAGTAGTAACTGAAGAATCAAATAAAAAGGAAGAGCCAGTTTATTCTAACAATTAAGTCACCAGACTACAAATCAGGTGATTGTGCTTTTGACTCCTGGCCGAGAAACAAAAGGCAGCTGGGCGACTTAGTGCTAATCACTCTCTCAGCCCAATTCACCTCACAGCACTGTTGTTGAGGTAAAATATGAATATGAAAAAATATTAGGTATGTTTGCTACTTTGGATTATTTATAAAAGTAATAAAGGTGAGGTAAAAAAACATTTAAAAAATCTTAAAAGTGAAAAAAACTATCAATACCAAAATCTTTGTGGAAGGCTTTACAATATTTTCCCATCATTTACACAAGTATGCAGATAATAGTTTGTAAAAGGGATTTGATTTCTTTGGATATTGATATTTACATCTTTCCACATCTCAGGCATCTTTCTTTCACTATGATAAAAGTTCATCTTTTGCAAAATTTACAAATATTCACTTCCAAAACATTCACTGATTAGAGGCTTCATGTTATTCCAGCTCTTTTCTGGTTTAATCTTTTTTATAATTTCAGAAACCTTTCATTGTTTTAGGTCAGTGACGGCTAACCTTTTTGGCCCAAAGTGCCCAAGCATGCAAAGTGTGCATATGCACTGGAAACCCAAAAAGCAGATGATTTCCAGTTTCAGCCATGTGGATGCGCACCAGCCACCTGCTCTCCGGTGCGGCGCATCTGCCGGCTCCACCTGGCCTTTCGGGGATCCTCACACCTCCCTGCCAGTCACCCTGCCCCGTCAGGATGGCAGGAAATCCCACCAACCACCTGGTTCCTCAGCCCCAAACAGGAAGAGAAAGTTGGGTTGCTTCCCTTTGTTGGAAAGCTGGAGCCCCTTCTCAGCCTCAGAGGTAAGGGGCATCAGTATTCCTGGTGTTCGGGTTGTGGGGCCAGCAGGCAAGAGAGATGGTCGGGATGAAGCACCACCCACCCAGCCCGCCACCAAGAAGAAGCCAGCGCAGCCCGTCCCCTTCCTGGCCAGTGAGCCTCTTACCTCTCAGTGGCGTCTTCATGCTGCGCTCTCCTCCAGCCCTATTGGGGCAGCTCGCCTCCCCAACAGCATCTCTTCCTACTTCAGCATCCCGACTGGAACAGCACAGCAATAACCACCATTGCCCCCTTGCTCCAGCAGGTGTAGTGGGTGAGGTGGGTAGGCGGGTGCCCAGCCAGCAAACCCTGCCCCGTCCCCAAGCTGGCCAGGTAATCGGACGTGGACACATGGCAGTATGGGGAGGGAGAAAAGCCCGCCCCACCCATCCTGGCTGGCAGCTCTGCTCCCCTTGTGGGTTCTGGCGCGTGCACACGCACTAGCCAGCTGCTCTTTGCACATGCATGTGTGCCGGAAACTGGAAGATCATCTTCCCGGCACACACATGTGCACCGGTGGCTACTCTTTTGGTTTCTGGCGCTCTGGCGCAAGTGAACACCAGCTGGAACCCGAAAGAGCAACGGGCAATGGCTCCGTGTCTAGAGAGATAGATGCCACTTCCAGCCCACGTGCCATAGGCTTTTCATCACGGTTATGGGTCCAATCATAACTGGTGTTTGCTTCGCGGCATTCTTTGGTAACTTTTTAAAAAAACCTAATTTGCACATGGAAATCATATCCTTTGTACAAATTAGAATAGCTGATGAAATGCTTTTTGTACTGTCATATTATTCCTTAGTATAGTAACTTTGAAATTCTTGAAGTTTCAATTCTTTTTTAATTTATATGTCAACCATTTCCCTGGTTTATTCACAAATTCATGTGTTTATTTTTTTTAAAGAACACATTTTCTTTTTATATCACTATTCTTTTTTCTGTAATATTACTATTTCAATAATATTATTTCATTTAGTCTCCATTGAAAAGTAATAGCTTTCTTTTTCTAAACCAAACTCATCGGGTTATATAGTCTGATAAGATCTTTACTTTAGAAATCTTAACAGAATAAAAAGAGCTAATTTTAAGGATTTTTCTGCTTCATCTGCTTCAACTAAAGTTACGGAGCTGGAGACTTTTCATTCAATCTTGATAGATGGTGCACAAAATAAACAGCTGAAGGAGTAGAACAGGAATAGTCAATTCGATACTCTCCAGGAACTTTAAATCTGATCCCCTATTAGCCTGACCAAATGAGTTGCATTGTAGATACTTAATCCTAAATTACGATAGTTAGAGGAGAACCAGAGACACTCAAGGTCTGAAAGTTCTTAGACTTCAAGCTTACAACATAACAGAAAACTTACTTTTCAATCTAATTTACTTCACAGAATTATCTTCATAAAAGGATGAAAGAAGAATAGATCATCTCCTGAGCAACTTAAATGAAATAAAAATTATTGGTTCCCCTAAAGACAGAAGAATCATAAATCTTTTTTTACTTCCTCATTAACATTCTGAGAAATAGCCAGCAATGTCTACGTTAATTCAGTTCATGAAATATACCTTCTCCTAGTTCTCCTCTGCCTTATATTTCACTTGCATAGTACACAACTGTAAATTTATCATTGAAATGCACGAAGTGCTATTTCTCAAACTGAGACATATAAACTGAAATTTTAAATGCATTTAAGTTAAATAACCAAATGTATCCATTCATTTCCTTTTGGGACACTCAAAAAATCCACTATGTTTAGGAAGGAAAAAATACTAAAACAATAAAGCCTTTTCAATAACAATTTTTAGATGGGGGTAGGGGAGAATTTGCCTTTATCATATTCTCTATGAGTTTAAAAGAACAATTTTAAGAATAAATTGTTTTAGAAATAAAGCAGCTTAGCTGCAGTGGCCCAGTGGTTATAGTGCAGTACTACAGGCTACTTCTGCTGCTTGCCAGCTGCCAGCAGTTTGGCAGATTAAATCTCACCAGGCTCAAGGTTGACTCAGCCTTATATCCTTCCAAGGTGGATAAAATGAGGAGCCAAATTGTTGGAAGCAATATACTGACTCTATAAATCGCTTAGAGAGTGCTGTAAAGCACTGTGAAGCGGTATAGAAGTCTAAGTGCTATTACTATTGCTATATGCATTTCTAAAAAATTGTTTATTAATAATATGAACTCAATGCAGATATATTACTTGCATTATGTAGCAGACTATTCTGACCAACATGGGTACCAATATTACTGGAAAGAAGATAATGTTTGCAATACAAACGAAAGATATAGTTTTAAACTTATAGAGAAATTGAAACTGAAAAAATCTTTATAAAAAAAGTACAAAAAAGTACATATAAAGTACTATCTGTAATATATGTATTTACAAACACTAAAGTTACTACAACTTTCCCACTCTGAAACACATGCAAAAACCAGATTCATTACCTTATACTGTTTCCTATAAAAAAGCAAAGTGTAAAATGCAAAAAGTAACAATGCATTTAAACCATATTTTAAAAGAAAAGAATGGGAGGAAGAAAAGCAGTGTAAAACAAAAACCATTATTCCAAACTCATACAGAATTTCAGGGGAGAGAGAATTCCAGAATGTTAGCCTATAAGCAATTACAGGATGACATTTTATAAGTCTATCCCCAGACAATAGGATCTATCCAGATGAACTCAGATATAAACTATATAATAGTCAATTGGTCCTGAGCATGTTAAGGCTTATATACTATAAGTAAAACCTTGGTTATGGACTTGGATCAAGTATTTGCATCCTTGCAGCTACAGCAACATCCTAAAAAGAACCAGAGCTTGACTATGTAGTCTTACAATATTTTTCATTTATCTTTGTCTACTGCACTGAAGACTTTGTTGTAATCAGGATGTAACAAATGGTACACAACCACATGAGGTTACAAATGAGACATGGAGAATTGCAACACAGGTGAGGCCTACCACAGAAAACTAACACAGAGACTAGATAGCAGGAACTATCTTTACTATAAGACCTACAAGGGCCCGTCAGAAATACTATCTAGCCTAAGGCAGGATTTTAAACATGCAACTAAAATTAACAATAGTCAGGTTTTAAAGCTAGCTGAAAAGAGACAAAATACTCATCTTGCAACTTGGACTATTTTTGCCAAATCTTAAATTCAGCTACAAAGGCAAAATAAATTGTAGTGAAGCCTTTGGACAAAATGAAATTTAAGAATAGAGCAACAGTAGGAAACAAGATAGCAAGAAAAATGTATTTATCAGTCAAAAAGATAACAAATGCTTTTAAAAATACATTATATACAGAAAAGTAACAGCATCATGTATTATTACATAAATATGGGTTAATACCTTATTTCAATATCAATGTTTATCATATAATTTGGGGAAATTATATAGAATCAAATGATAGGCAGACCCATTTTAAAAATATGTACCCATTACATTTGTTAAATCTATTCATTTTATTAATAGATTTCTGCATTAGCCACCATATATATTGAAAATAATATTACATACTACATGAAATATATATTACTGACTTTAATTTGGAAAACTGTTTTACAGTTAATATGTTTTTCTGTTCTGTAGCCATGCATGTATATTAAGTGTAATAATCCTGAATATAGATATCAATAAACAGCACATTAAGAAAGAAAATGCAGCTTTTTGCATAGATATTTATATACCATGTATATGATTATGAAATTCCAAGATATGGCTCAAGTAACATTCATATAGCTTTAATGCTGATAGCATTTACATGGAAGTAAGCTCCACTGAATCTAGTTGGGCTAGCTTCCAAGTAAACATATATAGGATTTGGCTCTAAAGAACGACACTCCAGTCCAAAATAAGAATGAGCCAATGCACCTAAAATAGCACTGAAAGTCAGACCACATGAAGTAATGACAACTACTATACAGATAATACAAAAATAACCTTATATAATACACAGAAATTGTCAAGCAATTTTGTCCTAAAAATATTAAAGAAAATATGCAGTTTTGCATTGACTGCTAGATAAGTGAGTAATTTAATGTCAACAATTACAGAGAAGGCAAAGTTCATTTTTGTATACCACAGTGTGGATCCTTAGCTTATTTCCAAATAAGTTATAGTTTGAGTTAAAACAATGTTTCAAATAAAAATTAATATTTAAAAAATACATTTAATAAACAATGCAACATAGCACAAATTACAAAATCCCCGTTTAAAGATATCTGGAATATTTGAATCTGGACTTGGGCATTCTTAACTAAGATCAGATTATACTTATACACAAACATAAACTACTGTGTATGTGTAGAAAAGCATACTGTTTTGTGTGTAGAAACTTAGCATTGTAGAAAAACTTTACTATAGATTGTCACAAACACTGTTGTGGGTTATTAACTGTCCGCAAAGCCACTCTCTAAAGAAAGGGTAGACACAAATTTTTGACAAATGCATTATGGTAATGCCTGTCCTTGAGTTCTTCCCTTGAATCTCAAACAAGATTTTGAAATATATTTAAGACTACCCAAAACATTTACTCCCAGAAAACTAGAGAAATAACACTGATTGCAGTACTGATATATATGTCACTCCATACAGAATCCTATTTTATGTAATTTTTGATGCAGCTCATTTCTGCACCAAACAGCCAGGATGGAATATATGCAAATAGGCTGTTTTAGCTGGGAATTATTATTTTTTTGTATACTTTCGCTATATTTAAACAAAGGACATATAAACATTTTATTTTTGCTCTATATATGATACTCCTATTGTCTCATCTCTAACACTGTCAATATCCTGAATGATATGCTGTCACCTTCAAGAAAGCGTTCTGTATTTTTCTCTTACCCACATCATTAATCCCTCATATTCATGACTTGCTGTAAATCAGTCAGCAAGAGGAAAAACTGTTCTGCACAGGTGAATCTAATAGCCCCTACGATAAGCAAAAAACTGTTTAATCTATAATCTTTGTAAGTTGAATTGATTTCATACATTACTGGGGTGGAATACCCTACCATTCATTCTGAGAATACAATTTATTTGCCAAGAACCTTTTACAGATAGACTTTATATAAATTAAGAAACATGCAACGTATTAACAAAACTTGTTATTGGAATTTTGACATATTTCCTAGCCTGCACAGGTGCAATTACTACCAATCATAAGTCAGACTGCTTATAACGCTAAGACTAGTGATCAGGATAACCTCACTCGCACAGGGTCACTTGCGCAAGGTCATTCTGTATCCCCAGCAATATTTACCTTTAGTTCCATCAGCTAATTTGTCAAGAACCTTTTACAGAGATAATGTTTCTTAATTTATATAAACAAAACTTGTTATTGGGACTGTGACGTCTTTCCTGGCCTGTACAGTTGCGGCTTCTGCCTATCAGCAATCAGACTGCCTATGACGCTGAGTGATCAGGACAACCTGACTTGTACAGGGTCATTTTGTATCCCCAGCAAGTTATATTCTCCGAGTTAATTAAAGCTAAAAATATATTGTCTTACCTTGATAATGCTGGCTTTCTTGGGAATACCAGATTTGCCTTCTGGGTGCAGATTGGAACATCCTCTCTCTACAGCAGGACTGCCTGGTTGAGGAGTGTCTATGTGTTCTCTGTTTCCTACTAGAGCACAATCCCCATTGGAGACCCCATTACGAGCACTGTCCAAGTGGATTCTTGCAATACCACTGCCCCCTCCTCCTCCTTCCCCATCACCTGCTTTAAAAGCCACCTTTCCATGTGCCAAATTTGGGGAGGACGTTGCTCTCCCCCCACTAGTGTCTCCCCCTCTGCTGCCAAATTCCGCCATCTGATTCTAAAGAAGCAATACAGTATTGTGATTTTCCTGCTTTCCTTTTCTTCTCCACCTCCTGCAGCAGCTCAGTGAGGATGATTGCGCTTCTCTTTCCGCTTTTTTATCCCTGACACAAAAGATCTGAAGAGATGAGTGGCCAAAGGCTCCCTTCTCCTTTTGTAGTTTAAATTGCAAAGTGCTGGAGACACCTCTGAGATCTACACACACCTGGGGAAAGCAAGAAAAAGGAGAATATGGCAGGTCAATCTGTTCTTAAATGAGGTTCCCAGAAATAGTCATAACTTAAAATATTACGCACCACATGCATGAAAGATGAGGAAGGAGGAAGCGATGAAATTCAACAATCAAACGCTTTAGCAGCACACAAAGGTTAAGGCTACAAGCCCTTCCCGCTACAACAAAGACGATTTCTCCAAAGAGAGGGAAATGTAGAAAAACAATCGCAATCCTTTCCCCCAAAAAATCTAGAGGCGCCCGTGTGCGATGTACGAGGCGCAGCACTCCTGCCAAAGGTAAACGCTGCTACTAGCAGTTCGCGTTTGCAAGTTCTAAGGAAAGGAAATTAGTATTTTTTGCACCGTCTGCAATGGAATAGCCAAAGGAATATAGTTAAGATTGAAAATGATAAGCATCGGCGTTTCCCTCCCAACCATCAACAAGCATACCGCACGGCTACATTCTGTGATTTCCAGTTCCCCTATCTCAGTCCGGATACACTGTGAGCAAAGGACCAAGCCCTGTCCCTTTATACCCGCTATCAATCCACACCCGCCGCATGTTAGCCTTGAAATGCAATTCCCGCCCCTACTCATTATCTAGGCGTCCGAGGAGCAAAGGGCGCGCGGGAACAACATACACACCTCCATCCAGAAAGAGAGCTGCGTCGACTGCCCCGAAGGAGCGGACGGATCCACTTCTGAAATTCAACGCGGACAAACATCTCTTCCGACAACAGTAACTGAGCCTGCAAGCCCCGGCACAGATCCTTCTTCCGGCAACAGGGCGCCCACGTGCACAATTTGCCTGCGTTACTCTGAGCTTGCACTTCCCCACGTCCTGCGCTTTCGGCCCACTGCTCCGGGCAACTCTTGTGCCTGTACGGTGTCCTCAAATCCCGCCCACGCAACACCCCCCCCCCCAGCACCGTCCAATGCTATCCTTTATGCTACTTCTCACTTTTACTGCCGCCCAATTCTTTGTCACCCGCCCAAAATAACACACCTCCACAAGGTGAGAGAAGTCACTACTGCTGGCTTGGCTGCTCTTCCTCTGGCCTCAATAACAGCAGCAGCAATCGCGGCTTCCCCTCCCTTCCCGCCTCTGCCTGAAGCCGGATACGCACAGTGATAGATTCACGGCGCCGCCGACTGGCTAGGAAACTAGCGGGTGGAGAGCGAGACACCCTTAGGCAAGGCAAGCGGGGTCCACCCACGCAGCAACAGCAGCAACCTCGGCTTCTGGCTCTTGCACCGCGGCGGGCCTAACCCAGTTGTCAATCATTCGAAAGCGCACTAGTCAGATTGGGCAATCACCCAGGACCCCTTTCGGCAGGCCAAACACACTACGGTGGAGTGGACGCAGGGAGAAGCCCAAGTCCCCGACCGATGCTACCCTGAAGGAGAAAAAGGCCACTTTATCACAACCCTGCCCCCCTTTGATTTTAATTAAACAAACATCAGAATTAGTACTGAATTGTTTTTAAGCATCTGATGCCTTTTTCCCAGTCATTCCCTTACCGCATTTGCTTAAATTTACTTATTTCTTAAGCGGCATTTTTTTCATGGAGGCGCTTGCCTGTAAAGAGAATGCCTTTGTGAAAGCAAACATGCTTTCACAAAGGCATGTTTGACAGCTTTTCATTTTCTATCTGGGTTGTAAATAAAACCTAATCTGACTAACTTGTGGATTCCATTAAAAACAGGTGCCCTCCACATTAATGATGATCATTAGTTTTTCATCCTGAGCATTATCACTGACTTCACTTGTGAAAATATCCCAGGACTATCAACGTTCATCAGATCAGATGGATTGGATTAGAGCAGAGTCTAATTCAACTCTGACCATAAATCGCTCACAAAGTGTAAACCAAACTGAAACGAAGGCATTGCATAGTATATACTCAAGGATATGCAGATGACCCTTCCAAAAAGAAAGAATGATGGGAAGTAAAGGTGCTGCCCAAAAAATATGCAAAGGAATATCTCTTGCAAATATTTTCCAACATACGATCCAGATCATGATACCCAAAAGCCTTCTCCTAGTGGGTTCCCTAGTGTACAATCCACCAGGAAAATAACACTTACAAATGCTGTATGCTTGCATTTCATAAGTTTAAATGTTATGTAATAAATTAGTAAGAATTATATGTTTGCACATGCTATACAAATGTCAGTCATTTTTAAAGACTGAATATCAAAAATCATACCCCCAAAAGCCCTTTTTTAAAATGAGTGTAGCTCAATTATGGAGCCCATATTTTCCATGTTATCATATGTCAAATTAATTCTTTACCATTTCCAAATAAAATGTAAATTCCAAAAATCTAACAGGAATCATTGTTGACAATGACTAGAGTAAGTGGACTAATAGCATTACTAAATATAAAGCAACTTCTGGTTTTCAGTGGTGAATTTATTAGACATCCATATAACTGTACAAAAAATAATATTGTATTTCTGAGATATTTTCTTCCATTTCAGTACAATAGTCTTCAACTTACAACAATTCACTTAATGATCATTCAAAGTTACAACCACATTAAAAAAGTGACATGACCATTTTTCAGTTACCACCTTTCCAGCATCCCCATGATCATGTGATCAAAATTCAAATACTTGGCAACTGGTCTGTATTTATGACCGTTGCTGTATTCCAAGATAATGTGATCTCCGTTGCAAACCATTGCCTTCTTACAAGCAAAATCAATGAGGAAGACAGATTCACTTAACGACTGGGTTACTAATTTTAGCACCTATAGTGATTCACTTAACAACGGAGGCAAAAAAAGTAAAAAAAGGGGCAAAATTCACTTAACAAATATTTCAATAACAAAATTTTGGGCTCAATTATGGTCATAAGTCAAGGACTACCTATAGCTTTTTTTGCCTAATCTGACCATTTAAACCAAAAGTAAACGAGTCTATAAGCAACTAATCTTTTAAAACAGCATAAATAAAAACAGTAGGCAAGCAGAATTTGCAAGAGATTACATTATCTGAGAAAGTGATGAGAACTAAAAAGGAATATGTAGCAAATATATATAACAAAAAAAAATAGTGTTCCAGAAATGTTTTTGAAAAAGAAGCAATTGTTTGGAGTGAAAACATTCTGAAATTGCCAGAAATGAAATAGGAGATTGTCCTGAGAACAAATTTCCCTATGCACATCAACTGTTTTTCTGAGAAAATGTCTCCTGCAAACTAAGAAACCCCTTTCTCCCAGGAGTAAAAGATAATACATGATAAAGATCTGTAAAAAAGCAAAAGAGGAATACCATTTATAATCTACAGCTGAAAGACTTTTCCATCAGATTTTCTCCTACAATGAAGTTCTATTTTTTTAAGTTCCTTGAAAACTGGTAGACTTAAAGGGATCTTTCAAAATGTGCACTGGAGCTCATTTATAAGCCAATAATTTTATTTTTATTTCATTTTATTTGCAGAATATTACCTATTGCATAGAAATTATAAACAAGTACATACTATGAACCTCAGCATTTACAAGCCCTAGGAGTTAAATGGTTGTAGCTGAAGTGCAGAAATATAATAGCAATAGCACTTGGTTTTATATATTACTTCACTGTACTTGACAGCCTTCTTTAAGTGGTTTACAGTGCCAGCATATTGGCCCCAACAATCCAGGTCCTCATTTTAGCAACCTTGGAAGGATGGAAGGCTGAGTCAACCTTGAGCCTAGTGAGATTCAAACTGCCGAATTGAAGACAGCCAGCAGTCAGCAGAAGTAGCCTGAGTACTGCATTCTGACCACTGCACCATCATGGCTCTAATAGAAGGTTATGTCCAAGAAATCCAGCAGGATTGTATGGTAGCATATGTTTAGATATGCTAACACCGCCAGATAATTGGGCGTTCTTCTAAACTCATAGCTCCTGCTTGAAGAGCAGATGACAGCCTTGGCTAGGAGACCCTTTGCATACATTGGGGTTGGTGTCTGCTCACTGTCATGCATGGTCTTGAGAACTCTTGTTTAGATTACTGTAATGCACTCTACATAGGCTAATCTTAAGAGCATTCAGAAACTTCACCTTGTGCAGAATGGAGCTATGTGTGTAGTAAATGATGACAAATAAATGGCACTTAACACTATTACTATGTCAGTTGCACTAGTTACTTGTATGTTGTAAGTGCAATTCAAGGTGCTGATTATCACTTTTGAAGCCCTACATGTTTTGGACTGGGATACCTAAGGGACTATCTTTTTCTAACAGTCTCTACCCACCCAATACAATCTAGCAGATTAGGCACACTTGAGATCATATCATATAGAGCTGTGATGGCAAACTTATGGCACATGGAGCCATATTTGCCGGCATGGCAGTCCTCAGCTGATTTTTGGCCTTTTAGAGGGCCGTGGGAGGCCATTTTCACCCTCCCCTGGCTTCAGGAAAGCCTCTGGAGCCTGGGAAGGGCAAAAATCCCCCCCCCCCCAGTGCAGGGTTGCTTGGACATGCAGCGTGGTGGGTTGCTCATGCATGCGCAGGTGGTGCGTTGCTCATGAATACACAGGTGGGGGGTTGCTTGCACATATGCAGGTGGGTGGGCACACGGGCATGCGCGATAGCAGACACACACAGTTTTGGCATACCTTTAGAAAAAGGTTAGCCATCACTGATCTAGAATGGTAGCTGGCAGTGACCAGAAGATGGGTCTTTTTTGCAGTGGCCCATGCTACATGGAATATTCTCCCCACAGAAAACAGAACGGCCCCAATCCTGCTGTCTTTTGTAAAGCTTTAAAAACTTGGCTGTGTATTGAGCATGGAACTCTGAATGTTTAAGAGCCGTTTCTTGTCTTTATGGTTAATTGGTTAATTTTCTCAGTTGCTATATATATTTCTTTTGAATGTTTCTTATGTTTGTATTTTTAGAATATAAGCTACCTCAAGTCTGTAGCTGAGATGAGAATAGAGATGGATGGATGGATGGATGGATGGATGGATGGATGGATGGAAGGATGACAAAAAAACAGAAATTACAAACCGTATTATTACAAATAATATTATTATTGTAATTTGCTATATAGGCTCACTACAAATCTAATAAAAATGAAGACTGATTTTTGACATTATAAACGCCAGGTGCAAAATCCATCTCCTTGCCCATGTTTAGGAAGGTAACAAAGTCTGATTTGTGCATCTATGCAGAAGACATTAAAGTTCTCTTGCCAATTTCATAGACAGATATAGCCCTATACTACAGCATCTGCTTTGTTTGGAAAAATTCCCAGTTTCAGTCTCAGAGTAAGATTGGAAAAACTATCTGAAATCCCTAAAGCCAGTAGCAGTCAGCTCTGGAGGCCATCTTTTATTTTGGATCTTCAGGGCTGCCACACTTGGTGGCTGGGCATACTGTGGAAAACGGGAGGGGTAGATGGAGGCAGGAGGAGAGGTATAGCCATAACAACATTCTTTTCCCTGGGAGTCAAGGACATTCAGCCTGCACCTAGAAAGACATGACAGGGAAGCAACTCCAGTTGGGACAGGGATGTGATTGGACCATGTGATGGATATATGGGTGCAGAGGAAGGGACTTTGATATTCATTTGGGTGGGGAAAACCCGGGAGCCTTTCAGATTCAGGTTTTTCCATTTCTCTCTAATGTAACTGAGGAAAATATCTGCCTTGGAGTGTTACTTCTGTTGGGGGTGTTACTTGGAACCTTATCATTAACCTGAATCTCCTTTAAAAATATCTACCCAGCTCCCTGCTCCATGGGGTGCTTTCCAGGATCCTGAGCTTTGAGCACTGGCCTGATTGCCGGGTGGCATAAAGACTCAGGGAAGATGGAGGAGAAGATGGCAACCACAGAAGAAACTACAAGGACTAACTCAGAGGTCATCCTCGAGACTAACTACTCCCCCTCGGAGAGTGTGGTGGCAGCAGCGGAGGCTGTGGAGACTGAGCATCGGCAAGGTGCCCGACGCAAAGAGCTAGTGCCCTGGCAGACTACTTAGCTCGATCCTTCCCAATAGGGTGAAACCGTGGGAGTTGTGCCATCTGAGGAGTTGGCAGTTGGGAAGACACTCCAGGAGCCTCAGATTGCAATGGCCAGAGCAGAGCATGCCAGGATCTTCGAATGGAGGACGACAAGACCTCCTGAGCCCAGCAATTTTAGGAATGGGGTCTCCTGCCTTCATCATGGAGCCAGTCACTAGCAGGTCTTCCAGAACAGTTTGACCAACTCAGCATCGTCTAGCTTGCCCAACGTAGCCAGCCCGGCTGGGTTTGGCACAACCCACATTCACTTATCTGGACCGAGGAGTTGCGATCATCCAGAACAGAGCGTCGGCTTCATTTCACTCAGCACAAAGCAGTTCGCGCCTTAGTGTCTCTCGCCAGGCCCAGTCCACTGGGATTGCAGCTCCCGTGGTATCAGTGCTGCAAAGCAGTAAGGGCCTCTGGGCCAGTCCAGCCAGGGATCGTTGGGAGGATCGTTGGGGCTGCCAAGATCTAACACCACCCTTGCCAGCTGGCCATCAGATTGCCTCCCGTCAATCAAATCCTCCCCTGGCTAGGCCTTTTACCATGACCAGGGGTGGTTACAGTACTAGTGGATGCCAGCTCTGGCCCCACAATCCATGCCGGCCCCAAAGTCAGCACCACCAGCTGCCATTCCCCCATGATTCAGAGTGATATTCAACTCTGGCCTATTTCCTGAACTGGATTTGATCCCACCTTGACTTCTAAAGGGACCGGTACCAAACTGATCAGGATATAGTTTCAGCAATTGCTGACAACATGATGGAGAGAGAAGCCTATCGAGTACGGATTAGGGAAGGGGTGAATGGAAGATGGCATTCAACTGCCCACTGGGAAGCTTCCAATTTAAGCTCTTGCCCCCTCCATGTATTGCAGCTAATCAATGAGGTGCTGCATGAACATCTATACAAGGTAATCCTAGTCTACCTGAATGACATTCTCATATTTAGTGAGACATTAAAAGAACATGTTAAACTAGTGTGGCAGGTCTGAAAAAACTCCTAGTCGCAAAGCTCTATGCAAAACTTTCTAAATGTGATGGACATATGGGTGCAGGGTAAGGGATTTTGATTTTCATTTGGGTGGGGGAAATCCTTTCAGATTCGGGTTTTCCAGATGTGCCAATATGACATCTCTAATAAAATGGAACTCTGAGGAAAATGCCTGCCTTGGAGTCTTACTTCTGTTCGGAATGTTACTTGGATCCCTGACATTAGCAGCATGTACAAACAATATTCTCCAGACATAATTTATATTGACATACAATAAGGCATGAGATTGGGAGACATCGTATTTTCCTATTTTAATAGGAATCACGTCATACAATAGAGCCATTTTGATGTAGTGCAGGGGTGCCTAACTCAAGGCCCATGGGCCGCAGACCCAAGGAGTGCTTAGATCTGGCTCACTGCGTGCACCCCCCCCCAACTCCGCTTTCACTGGCAAAACAAACTGAAAACAGCAAAAGGAGAAATTTTCTCTTTTTGCATTTGAGCATGCAAAAAGGGACATGAAGGAGAAAGGGAAAGCGGAAAGAAAAAGATGGGAAGAGAACAAGGAAGAAAGAAGAAAGGAGAATGAAGAGGGAAAAGAAAAGAAGGAAGGAAGGAAGGAAGGAAGGAAGGAAGGAAGGAAGGAAGGAAGGAAGGAAGGAAGGAAGGAAGGAAGGAAGGAAGATTATAATGAGAGTGAAGGAGGATCTCAAGGAAGTCCTGTCTTAGCACTGGTCTACCACAGGTGCCCCCAACACAACTGACGTTGAGCTGTCCATGCCCACCATGGCCAAGCCCACACCTAGACCTCCAAGGTCAAACTGATGCGTTCCTCAATGAAATAATTTGACACCCCTGAAACCAGGATATTGTGTACTCTCACCTAGGTAGGCTTGGTGACTCTGGGCCAGTCTTTTTCTCTCAGCCCACCCCACCCCACAAGGTTGTTGTTGTGAAGACAAGAGGAAGGAATATTACATATGTTTGCTGTCTTGAGATATTTATAAAGTACTGAAAGCAGGATTTTAAAAAATATAATGAATACATAAACAAACTCTGTGATTCCACAGAGTACCATAATTTTACATCAATATAACCCTACACCAACCATATCAAATATTAGGATTCTGCACAGTAATATTTTGGAAAGATAAATAAATACTGAGAATTTTTATTTTATATTTATACATTTTTCACTTAAAAGATAATCTATTCTATCATGTGCAGATTATTTTCCTAAAAATAGTCAATTCGTATTGGAAAGATTTCTGAGCAGGTACTTATTTCCATCCTATTCTCAGTTAGAAATATTATCATCTCCCCAAATACCAGTAAAGTCACAGAAGAGACAACTGAAAATCAGAGGAAATGTTTAATTACTTTTCTCACATTACAAAAGTAAAGTTAATTCAAACTGTCAAGTTCTCAGACTTATGACCTGAGTCGGGCGGAACAAACTGGGACTTCTCTGATTGGTTATAGCGCGCCTGTCGGCAGACACGGAATTTTCAGTTCTCGGATTGGCTGCCCACTTGACAGCTGTCATAAATAGCTGTCAGGCGGCCCCTGTTGTTGCTTGTTGTTTCTAATGTTCGTTCGTTAATAAAGAGTTCAACCGCAGCACAGCATTTGTCTTACCTCAGCTTGCAAACAAAGCACAAACTGATCTCAATTCCTGGTGACTTCAAAAATGCTGTTTTCTTGGTAAAATATGGAAGTGGATTGTCATAACCTATTTTCAGATATTAATAACATTTCCCATTCTAATCTTCAGCCCTAAATTGTATAGTGGTTCCCCATTCAAGTATTATATCCTACTTTGCTTTGAATCAATTTGTGCAGTTTTATATATCAATTTTATATTACGCACTAGTGCAGTGTAATTAGTGTAGTGTAGAGGGAGTGTGACATTTCTCTACCATGGCAACTTTAGATGTGTGGACTTTAACTCCCAGAGTTCTTCATCTAGCACATACAAGGCTCGCTGGAGAATTCTGAGAGTTGAAATCCATATATTTAAAAGTAGCCAAGGTTGAGAAATGCTGCACTAAAGTCCCTAAAATCATATACAAAGTATATCTCTGTACTCTGGACAAACACTATGTTAAAGCAACTGTCCCTGCCTCATTTCAATTGTATTCAAAATGAATCCTAACCAGGCAGAATACAGTGGAACTATATAGTCTGGGATTTATTTTCCAGGATTTGGAATACTAAAGCAATTCAACTAATTTGTTGAATAAGACAAAATGTTGTCTACACAATACTATAAATCATAAATTATGATGTACAAATTACAGAAGGATTATAATTCCATTAAGCCTAAACTAAACAAATCATATTATGGCTTCTGATCTTGTGTCAGAAGCAGGGCTGTTGAATGAACTTCAAAAGCCAAAAAGGTCAGTGATCTACAGAAAACATTCTGTAAGTTTAAAAAGCTTCTCATAAATCAAAATTTCACTGTATGTAGAATACTGCTCAACTTTTGGCAACAGCTAAGCTAAAATAATTGTAACTGATAAAAAGACAATGAACAGTCAAGAAAGGAGCACAATAAACACTTTAATTGTGTGGTCTTCGTTTTAAAAAGTGATTATATCTTCCTTTACAGCCTAGCAGGTTTGTCAGTGAAAACTAAGAGACTTCTCTTATATTTGTATTTTGTAAATATGTTTATGCCTGCTGTAAACAACATAGTCATACCCTCTCTGTTGTCTAAGGAACAAAATACAAAGATAATATTTTGCTTGGCAAGCCAATAAAAATTAATTTTTTCCAGTGATTTACTAAGTACCATATTTTTCAGAGTATAAGACGCAGCAGAGTATAAGACGCACCAAGGTTTTAAAGAGGCAAATTAAAAAAAAGTTTTGCACTCTACAAACCTCCCAAAAACGGCCCATTTTTCGCAAAAACGGGCCCAGTTTTTTTTTTCAAAAAAAGGGGCATGAATATCCCTTAGGAGGTTTGTAGAGTGTTCCTGGGGGGGGGGGCAAAAACAAGCAAAAAACAGCCCTTTTTTGCAAAAATGGGCCCATTTTGTCAAAAAAAAGGGGCATTAAGAAGCTTACAGAGTGCTCCTGGAGGCTGGGGGGGGCAAAAATGAGCAAAAAATGGCCCATTTTTTGCTCATTTTTGCCCTCCCCAGCCCCTAGGAGCTCTCTAAAAGCTTCGTACAAGCTATGCACAGCCATTTTGGTGAAGGGGGCGGGGTTTCAGGAGGCAAAAAAAATGCTTTATTCAGTGTATAAGACGCACCCAGATTTTCAGCTTCTTTTTTGAGGGAAAAAGGTGTCTTATACTCCAAAAAATACGATATTTTTATTCTCCATCAAAAATAATTGAAAAAAATATCATACAATAGAGATAAATTTTCTTTTTCACAACTGAGACCCAATCCTGAATTCTTACTTCAATCATAATGGGTTATTTGTTTTTAAACATTATTAATCATATTCATTATCAAAATAATTTATTACATTTCAAAATTACTCTAACTTCATTGCAGGGAGGGTCAGTTCAGATTATCACGCTGCATATTGCCATCTGCTTTGCTTTCATTTCTTCCTTGGACTACATCTTACCCGGAGATGAGTTACAATTTTTTTTTTTGGGGGGGGGGGTAGTGAGTATTAATTTCAATTTTGAATTTTACATTTTACATTCAACCCACATTAGGAAGAATTAAAATAGCATGCAGAAAGTGTTCTGTGATCATGACAATGCTGTCACCAAAATTCTTATGTAATTCAGGCAGAAATAAAAATGCAAAATACCTAGCCAAGTGAGAGGATAGGTTTATGGAGGCTTTGGTATTCAATTCCATATTAACCAGTTGACAGATGAAATTGATGGTGTTTTCAAGCAAGCTAATTTATCCTTTTTTAAGTAAATAAAGTCTGTGATAATCAACAGGCAGATCAGGATGAGGGGATTTTCAGGGGCCAAGGCCACCCAAAAAGTAATATAGTCCCATTTTATTAGGAGGTAGATTGGGCAAGCATGATTTGATTGTGTGATGAGTGATGTTACTTTGTCCTAATTGTTTTGTTAGTTCAAAGGAGCTATTTTCTCTAAAGCATATTGGATTGTTTCCCTGAACCTCAATTTGCAAAAATCAATTTTTAGTACAGAATTCCCACAGAGCAGCAGGAATACGATGGCAGTGCAAGACTGCAAAAACTGGAAAAGAAATTAAGAGAAAGTAGACATAAACACTGAAAAGATTTAGGCAAATTAGTGACAGTTGATTTTAAATGGAGAGAAATTGGAAAGTTATTTTAAAGTATTGAAAAATCTCTGCCTTTATAATTTCACTGTAAATGAGGGTAGAAATTCTTATAGCTTGTAAAATTCTGAATTTAACCATATTGCATTAAAGAAAAATTAATAAATCTGTGTAGTTCTTGTTTCCTTGATGTTGCATAATAGTGATCTGGTGTTGCTTGAGTCCACAGATTGCATAAGTCGCATACATTTCTAAGGTTTGAACAGCACAAAAATAAAAGAAATTAAAGTATATGAACATACTTCAGGATGTAATATTATGTGCAACTTGAAATACAAAAATAGCATTTCTGGTGCCTGTGTCTCCTATAATTTCTTCATTCAATACAGATCTATAACACTATTTCAATCCATTACTTTATAAGAACTGGTTTTGGAGGAAGAAAAAGTAAGTAAAGGAGAACTAAGAAGATGTACAGTAAATCTAGTACATGTGTAAATATCCAATGCACTATACTGTGTTCAGAAAAACCAATGTATTCATGTATGAATTTGTACATGTATTCTGGAAGAATTATTTCAAAATAATGAGAATCATTTGTATGAATTGTTTGAAACACACATTAAAGTGATTGAACTAATTATGGAACTATTAATGACTGAATAAAAACTGGAGTGCAGGTAATCCTTGACTTACAACCATTCGTTTAGTGACTGTCTGAAGTTACCACAGCACTGGAAAAAATGACAAAAGGCCCCTTTTTCACACTTATGACAATTGCAGCATCCTCACAGCCATGCGATCAAAATTTAGACACTTGGCAGCTGGTTTATAATTATGCAGTGTTTTAGGATCATGTGATCATCTTTTCCAATCTTCTGATAAGACAAGTCAATGGAGAAACAAAATTCATTTAATAACTGTTACTAACTTAATAACTGCAGTAATTCACTTAACAATCATGGCAAAAAAGTCTTAAAATGGAGCTGTTCTACTGCTAGAACAGGCCACCTGCTTCAGATCACCCGCCTCCTCTGAACCATTGAAATACCTCATGTTCCCCTGGGGTTCCCCCCCCCATCCTGCCTTGACAGGTCTCCATAAGCACTAGATCTGTGGAAACCCATTTACTTTGCGAATATGCCATGATCAAGTGAACTGTCTCTTCTCCAGCCTCTCTGCTGTGGGTTCTTTGTTTGCTCCCAGAGCTCCAATAGCAGAGAGCAGAGGCAGACAAGTACACCATGTTCAGCATGACTGACTCACCGAGACTGCCTGTGCAGGATACCCGATCAGACTCACCAAGCAGCCTTGGTGAGTCTGAAGAAGTGAAAAATATCCTGAAGGCTTCCATTCTCTGTGCCAAATGCTTTTGCTGCAGAAAATGGTGGCTTACAGTGGCACAAGATCATGTTACCGAAGGCTTCCATGCTCCATGCCAAAAGCTTTGGCTGCAGAGAATGGTAGCCTGCAGGGGTGCAAGATCTTGAGGTGCTTCAGCTCTCTGTCTTCTGAAACAAAAACTTTTGCAAAGGGTATGGAAGATTTCGGGAGTGCAATCCCATATACTTTAGGGCTCCATCCCCTTTGCAAAAGCTTTTCTTGTAGGGAATGGAGGCTGAAGTAATGCGTGATCACACCCCAAAGTCTTCCATTCCCTTTACCTTTGAAGAGGAAAATGGAAGCCTTTGGGGAACCCAATCCAACAGTGGATCAGGCATGCTGTGCAGGCAGTCTCAGTGAGTTAGCCAGCTGAGCAGGGTGTGCTTGTCCCGCTTTGATTCTGCTCTCATCGCTCCACTACTGGAGCTTCATGATCAGGCAAAGAAACCACAGCAGAGTGGCTACAGAGGAGACAGCTTTCTTGATCATGGAGATCTTCAATGTAAGTGAATTTAGGTCCCAGGAAGGGAGGGGGAATAGGCAGGAGGAATGTTGCAGTGTCTCTGTGGTCGGTCGTAAGCAGGAATAATTGCCATGTTGCTGCAGCATTTGTGACTTTGGGACTGTATCACTTTTGGGGGTAAACCATTAAACCATTGCTAAATGAACTGTTGTAACTTGAAGATTACCTGTATTGTCTTGATTAGCAATGCGAATTTTGGGTTCAATCATTGTACCTTGAGGACTACCTATAGAAGAATAGGAAACATTAGGAAATTGAACTGGAAGGGGGATTTCTGGGGAAGCAACGGCGAACTTATGACATTTCCCTTGAGAGCAGAGCCAACAATCAAAATGGAATGAGGAACCAATGAATGAACCAGCTTATCAGAATTCCTCTCCAGACAAGGAAAAGACCTGAAATCATCGCCATATGCTCCAGACAGTTGCTTGCAAAATAAATAAATAAATAAATAAATAAATATTTTTTTTTAATATTATGAGCCTTCAGAATGGCATTTTTCACTACACCTGGTAAGTTTCCTTCCATCCTCAGCAAACAAGTTTTATGTAAGTTAAAGGGCTTAAATACTTTGGACAGCAAAATCAATTATAACATTGATTTTGAAAAGTTATAAATTGTCTAAGTGGCCAGAAGTATTTTAAATAAGATTTGGAAATTAACTATTTCCTCCTTTCTGAGGGAAAATGTTCTTTAGAATTCTATTAAAACTATATATGAATATTTGGAAATTCAGTGTAAGAAATCTTCCTGTGAGGAAAAATGTTGATTAGAAAATAAACATAATAATATGGGATTTTGAAGATTGGATACTATTGAGAAACAGAAACAATTAAAATCATAATTAAAGGAGAAGAGATGTACTAATAAAGAGTTTCACAAAATCTCTAACTTTGGACAATTTCAAGGACATTTGGGGAAAATGCACTAAAAGTTACTCTTAAAATTGTATAAAATAAAATTTTAAAAAGATTATGGAAGAGGAATATGCTTTGCTGAGCTAAACAAAGAATCTTAAGGATTCTTTGTTGACCAGAACTTAATAAGGCTTTAAAGATTATACAGATGAGATATGGGAAGAATAAATCTTTTGTATTTCAGGAAAAAATACATTATGCTAAAAGGGAAAAAAAGAAATATAAAATGGGTTTATTTGATTACATTCAAAATGTGTTATTTATAGTACCTCTTAATAGATTATTCCTGATTAAGACTAAGGCTTTAAGAATTTGTTTATACACAGGAGATGAATTATGGGAAGAACAGACTTTTGATCATAATATCAGTATAAACTACTGACATTGTTTGTAGTTGTCATGATAAAGGAGAAAATCATCTTTTTTTTCTTTTCTATGTTTTTAATTTTTTCTGCACTTTTATTCTTTTTCTCACTTATATGTTTCTTACTTTGTATTAGTATTTTGGTCTTTAAACTTCAACAAAAATATTTTACAAATAGGAAGTTGAACTGGAACAAAACTGTTTTTGTTTGCTTTTTAATGTTTTGTTTTTTAACATTTATCTAGCATTGTCACTGCTTTAATTCAAAGGATGCAGAATAATCTGTGCTGACATATATAGTTTGTTCAAGTGCAATAATCACAGTTGATCTAAAAATGTACTATTAATACAGAATGCAGTATGACCGAAAATGCTTTTTGCTAGAAGAAGTCATTTCACTGTAAAACAGAGATAACAATAAAGGTCAGAGACTAATCTCTTGCTTCAAGCCATTTAAAGTTCAAGCCACAAGGTCATTCAGTGATGTGAATATTAAGATGTATGATCCATCATAAAATTGACTGGAAGAAGTATATAATGCAAATAATATTATCAATTTCTGACTAAATAGCTCATATTCCTTCAACAGTCGAACAGTAGCTTTATTTTGATTCTGTTATGTCTGATTTATAAGATACTGTAATCATTCTAACTACAATTATCTATATAGAAAAGTTATACTGCTCTATTTAAACATAGATCTAAAGAAAAAAACTTAATTATTATAAAAATGGTCAGGATCCCCTGGTTTCAGCACTACTGTAGTTTTCAACCTTCTAATCCTTATCCCTACATCAGAGGTGGTATTCAGCAGGTTCTGACCAGTAGCAGAAATTTTGAATAGAGAGAAAGGACGTTGGTCTTACCTGAACGTCTATTTTCAGAAGGGGGAGGGAATGGTCACACGTGGGTTGTTGTCAAAGCCTGATTGGTCCAAGACTGAGAGAAAACGCTTAAATACTGGTGCCTTCCATTCCTATCCCAGTTTCCTCGAAGGCGAACGGTAGAACTGAAAAGACAAAAAACAACACACAACAAAACCCCCCGGGAACCACCCGGGCCCTCCCCTTGGCCCCGACGGAAGGTCTCAGGGCGGGTTGTGACCATTCCCTCCCCCTTCTGAAAATAGACGTTCAGGTAAGACCAACGTCCTTTTTCCAGAAGAGGGGGAGGGAATGGTCACACGTGGGACATACCCAAGCTACCGTCCCAGGGAGGGAGAACGAGAATCACCAGGGCCCAAGGGGAGCCTCAACCGCCACCCTCAGAGGGTCCTGCCACCAAGGACACACTCGCATCTGCAAAGCTCCCAGACCATAGCGCCGGAGGAAGAAGCCGGGGAATCCAGAGGCCGCGCGACAGACGGCCTCAACTGGCCCCCCCCGCGGCCCCCGAGGCCACGCTCGTGTCGCTACTAATAGGCTGGGCCGTGAACTCTGACGGGACTGGCCCGTCGACCCGAAACCCCGAGGGCTTCCGCAATGGCCCGGCGCAGCCAACGCCAACTGTGGCTGAAGACACGCTCGAACCCAGCGACCCCCGGCTGGAGGCTCAGTCCACAAGGGCTCGACCTACGGACCCCTCGGTCCGCTGGCGAAGGAGCCGCAGGGCGCGGTGCGCGCCCAACCAATGCCAGAGCTTAGCGAAGGAAGTGGCCACCTACGGGAAGAAGGCACGAGCAAGGCGAAGCCTCGCCCCGCCCCTTAGAGGCGATGGGAACGACCTCAGAGCAGGGTGCCCAACTCCACGTACCCGGGCGGAGACAACCGCCACAAGGGAGCCAGCCGACGAGCATACCGAAGAGATTCGAAGAAGCCCCCCTTGAGCACAAGGGGGAAGAACACACGGGGAACCCGCGGACCGAGGGAAACCCAGAAGCCGCCCCCTACCGAGGAGCTCGATCAGGGGGACCTGAGAGAGGGAGAACCCCCACCCCCTCCAGGGCTGAAACAATTCCGCCACCAGGCGGCACAATTTTGTGGGTTCCCGAAGTCAGGCTCCTCCTGCAGGAACTCCTGACGTTTGAGAGAAAGGTGCCCTGCCAGGCGAAGCCAGGGGAGTCCAGGCGGATAACACCGCCGGACGATACCCAGGTGGAACCACAGCCGCGGTCCGTAAGGCCCCCAGGCATCCCTAGTCGAGAGTGACTCCGTTGGCTAGACCAGCCTCCAACAGCTGCCGGATAAGAGTCATGGGCCGGATGCAACCCCAGGGACTAGGCGAAGCAGGACCACCACCCCCCGCTGCCAGGCCAACCCTTCCCGCGGGCGCCTCCGCGGGGGGCCACCGACAGCTGGACGAGGTCCGCGACCCAAGGCCCCTAGGTCCCAATGGCCCACCCCCACGGTCAGGGTCCCCATGGAACCAGGGGAACGGGAGGCCCCATACCGAGACCGCAGGTCACCTCCTTTCGAGGGCGCTTGCGCCCTCCCAGATCAGGACAGGAAATGGGTGAAACCCCAGGGAGGAATAGAACCCGCGGCGAGCAAGGGAGTGTCGAACTGTCGACAGATCCGCCAAAAAAAGAAGAACCGACGACTGAGGGAGTAGGCCCGCTCCCCTGGTCAGGGCCGCCCGACGCTGCCGAGCCGCCCGGAGACAGGAGAGCCCGGGGAGATTCTCGACTCTGGGGGCAACAGAGGCCCCACCGCCCAGACGTCCAGTCCCGAGCATTCCGGTCGAGGGCTGGAGAAGACCCCCCCCCCCTGACAGATGAGGGCCTGGGCGGTCCCCGTGCCAACGGAAGGTCACGCGATGCCCAGTTACGGGCCCCAAGGGAAGCGCAGAGCCCAGCGGGACAGCACTAGTGCCATTCCAGTGACGAAGGGTAAGCCCCGAAAGCGACCACCTGCCGAGAGCGAACCGGGAGCCCCCTAACCAGGACGAGGCTCCCCAGAAGTCCAAGCGTCCGGCGGGCGGGACTATCCCTGCTCAAGAAACATCTAGCCCGATCTGATAGAGGGAGGTTGAAACCGAACAACATCCCTAAGGCCCTACGCCAGCGGGCATAGGCCGAGGTGGAGCTCCTGGACAGACTCACCCCCTCCCCTGACATGGAGCCTATGACCGACACCAGGCAAGCGGAAAGGGAAGAGGTGGACGCCGGAGAAGCCAGCCGAGGAACAGGACGGGGCTCCGAGCTCCTAGAACAGGCGCTAAATAACCGAAGACCTGAATAGGCTAGCCCGCCAAGGAATCAGAGCCCCCAGGATGGGGCGCGGACAAGCCGCCCGGGCCGCCAGGCCTTAGTGAAATCCGGAGAACGGAGACCAGACCAAGGGAAAAGCCCCGGGGGGGAACCCCAGGGACCCGCGATGACCGGCCAGAGCCGAGGAACGAAGATAAGCCCCCCGAAGAGCCACCAGGCCAGGGGCCTCCTGCCTGAAACCCCGAAGGACCGAAAGGGGGGAGAACGCTCTCCCCGCCTGTGCACTAGAGCGGTGCAGAAACGAGAGGGCCCGCTAAGCCTTCCGGCCACCCGTCCGAACCGCAGACAGATGCGAGAGGCGCTCCAGGCCCTGGTCATCCGGAGGAGTCATCTGCACTCCCTGAAGGCCGAAGAGAAGGGCAATGGCCTGAACCACTGGGTAGCAGCCCCCCCCCGGCTCCCGGACGGAGGGATCCCCCAAAGAGCCGGCGGGGTGGAGAGAACCAACGCGGGAGCGAGGCAAGCAGAGGCCCGTGCCCAAGCGTCCAATGCCGGCCGCTCTGAGAACACGCCTAGCGGCTGATGGCCTCCAATGGGGCGACCCGAGGTCAAGCCCCCCCCCCCCGAGCGGAAGGGGTGCTGCCCCCCCCCCCGTGGCTGGACCGTCTGGACCAGAGGAGGGAGCCGTAGGCGCTCCTGAGGGATGAGCCGGAGAACTGTCTACAAATGGAAGAGAAAAACGCAAGATTATTGACAGAATCGGAAATCCATGCTGGCGCATGACAAAGAAGATCTAGATCCGGCTCAGCTGTCACAAGTGGGCGAACTGCCCCGTGTCTCCATCCTCGGACCGGGAAGAGCCCCCCCCCCAGGGGTCAGGCCTCTCGAAGGCATGGTCATCCAGAGACAGCGGGCCGAGCCGGTCCTCAGTCAGTGACGCCGGCAATGAAGCCCGGATGACGTGACCGAAGTGGTCAGCATCCTGGACGCAAACTTGAGCGAGCCCCAGTCGCCCCAGGGAGGAAGGGCGGGCTGCCCCGAGTCAGAAGAGACCCAGGCGGCGAGGCTCCCTGGGACGTGAAAGCGCTCCCGGCGCTGCCCCAGTCACTGACCGAGGCCTGACGAAACTACCGGGAGTTGAGTCCGCAGAGGGCGACCCCCGCAGCGGCAACGGGAGGACATCTTAGAAGCTCAGCGCGCCCGATGAAACCAGGGCAGCCACTAGAAGGTGACGGACTGCAACTGAATCGCCCAGGCAAGGGCCCAGTTACTCTAGAGCCAATGGCCCCGGCCCCCAGACAAGTCGGAGGAATGCGTCCACTGAATGGTCAGCACCTCCGTGCCAAGGGAGGAGTCGAGATCTCTTTCCAGACCATGGCCGTGGCAGAACGTGGTCCTGCCAGGATCAGTGGGTGGAGGCATCAAGGTCCCCCCCACCAGCTGGCCATGCACCGAGCCTGCCCCAGGCACAGCAAACAGTCTGAGCCAAGATGCCCAGAGATGGGCCCATCCAGGGCCACAGCTGCGATTAAAACGCCTGAGCCGGTCTACTCTACATAACAAAGATCGGATTAGCCTGCAACAGAAACTCACCACCTGGCATCTTGGAACTCAATCTCCAAAAGGGAATGCTACAGATCTAAGCAGGCCAGGAAGAACCCCTGGCCTCAATAGAAATGGTTCTTTTTTTTTTTTTTTTTTTTTTTTTTTTTTTAAATTTATTTATTTATTTATTTAGTAATCAATTAATTTATTTATTTATTCATTAACCTTTAGTCTACTTTATTTTCCTAGCAAATCTCCAATTCCATCATTGACCGCGGATCAAGTAAGGGGGAACATAGCCCAACGATGGGCGCGGCCCAGACCTCCATGTCTAGAAGGGGCGGAGAACCATCTAATCCTCCGTACCACCATAGGCAAAACCAGGCCCCGGGAGAGCCTACCTGCACACAGGTTAAGACCCTCGACTCACCACCACCCCCTGGACCCCCTGAGTGGGGGAGGGAGAGAGGGACCCCACTCCACCTGGAAGGAAGGGGAAACCTGCCTGGGAACCCCAGGGCAGGAAACCAACCCCTAGGAGTGATTTGGGGGGGGAAAAGCTCGAGGCGGGACCAACCCCAGACCCTGGGATAAGGTCAAAGGCTCATACATGTAGATCTGATGCAAGTCCCCAGAAATGTGCACGGCCCTCTGTTGGGCCCCACAGAACAACAGTTCCCAAATGGCTAACCTCTGAGGGAGGAAGGCAGAGCCAACCCAGAGTAGGCCCGGGTAGAATCCCCGGGCACCAGCAGCAAAAGGAAGACTAATATTGCAAGCCCTTAAGTTCTCATCTTCTAGTCGTCCCTTACTGGCATTGAATTAAGCACAGTTGTGAAGTGCGTTTGTACATATATGTATGTATATATATATATATATATATATATATATATATATATATATATATATATATATATATATATATATATATATATATATATATATATATATATATATATATATATATATATATTTGTATTTGAGCTGATAAACAAATAAGGGAGACTCGTATAGTCTATTACAATCCATTTAGCTCTCATCAGCTAGCCTTATAATAAAGGGACTAGTATAGGTCTATTTCAAGCTATTTAGACCTTATGTTAATTGCAATGTGAAAACTCCGAGCCACAATACTGTTCCTGCACAATGCAGCCCCTGACCTCCTCCCCCGAGAAGGACTTCAGGGCAGAGGAAGACATGGGGGGGGGAACACCCTCCCCCTCCCCCTGCAAGGGCTTTCTCACCTGCCGCCAGGTCTGCCACCTGGCCCTGGGGAAACTCCAAGCCCCCCTCCATTTCCCCACTTACGCGTCCAGCCGGAAGGAATGGAGGAGTCCAAGCCACTGTAGGCCCCACCGGGACCTGGGCCTGCTTTCCCTGCTGCCTGCCATGCCAAGGAAGAGACCGCACCAGCCAATGGACCTGGATCAAGGCCCGGTCCTCGCACACGTGGCGACCGAGCCAACATGGCCACCGGTACTTTCATTTTCGATCTGCGGCTCCGATGGCCCATTGAAAGGCCGTGCTGAGGCAGGCAAGGACGGGAGGCAAGGACGGGGGAGCCACGCGGCTCTCAGGCACGCTCCCCCTCCCCCAGGAATGCTCTTAGCAGTCGGAGCCGATTCTCTTGCCTTTCCTGGCTATTTAAAGGAGAAGGCAGCCTCTCCAGCAGCTGAAAGGAGATCTGGCACCCCCGCACCCGGGGACGGACTGAGACTCTGGGCCTGCGGGGGGGAGGCAGCATGCCCCACTGGGCCCTCCCCCACCGCCCGGGGCAGTAAACTGTCCCTTGGGGCCGCAGCTGCTGAATTTAGTAATTTAGAAATCTTTTAAATGCCCAATTAAACCAAATAAGACCAAATTGAATAAAGTAATCCTACCAGTAATTCTCACCAGTTCTTGAACCAGAAAAGACTGAGAGGAAACTGGGATAGGAATGGAAGGCACCAGTATTTAAGCGTTTTCTCTCAGTCTTGGACCAATCAGGCTTTGACAACAACCCACGTGTGACCATTCCCTCCCCCTCTTCTGGAAAACTGGTAAATACCACTTCTGACTGGCCCTAGATATTAGAGTTAACACCCAAGATTATGTTATTCTATTATAAAAATCCAGGTACTTGTTGTTTCTCAACAAAAAAAGGTTATTGAATTAGTTTCTGGGTTAAGAGAGATCTTTGATAGTAATTCAAGGGTTAAAAAATTGGAAATTGAAGAAAAAATTATGCAACAGCACCTTTAGGATATTCTGAATATGTCTGCATACTTTGCTACTTTGACAAATACTCCCATATCAGGATAAGTATCAAATTGAATAATCTGAATAGTAAAATAAAGCTCCTTTGGCTTTGCCTGGCTGATTAGCATATATTGTTATTTTAATTGGCTCATCATAAGCTTAAGTTTGCATCACAAAAGCTGAAACAGAACTCTTAAGATTGAGATGCTGATTGTATATTACAAGTGACAAAGGAACATGCCCTTCCATTTCATGACACATGCACAAGAAATTCACTTTCCCACACTAGCCATATATTTGGTTAAGAATCCACTTTGAATAGAGAAACTCTATAGGTCTAAGCCAGGGTGTCAAACTTGATTTCATTGAGGACCGCATAAGGGTTGTGTTTGACCTCAGGAGAGCTGGGGAGGGCATGGCTATGGGGGGGCATGGCCAGCTTGACATCACTTGTGTTGGGGGCGCCTATGGTGGCCCGAGTGCTCTGCCAGAGAAAACGGGCTCTCAAGCTCCGTTTTTGGCTGTGACAGCCTCCTGTAACCCTCTGCCAGCGAAAATGGAGCTCAGTAGGGTCACACTCAGCCCTCACAAGTTCCGTTTTCAGCTGCGATGGCCTTCTTCAACTCTCTGTCAGCGAAAATGGAGCTCCATTTTTGCTGGTAGAGGCACTGTGGCCAATTCTTTGCTGTTTCCAGGGCAGCCTCATGGGCCAAATCTAAGCACCCAACGGACTGAACTCAGCCCCTGGGCCTTGAGTTTGACACCCCTGGGCTAGGCTAATATCCATAAAGGTTTAATTCACCTGTTGCCTCAGTGTACAGGCAGGTAAGGGTTAAAAGATATAAAGTTAAAATTGAGCACAATCCTGCCTTCTTGTTTGATCAACATTTGAGATTAATTTATGTGTATGCTGTAGAGATCCTTGATGCTAAATCTGTTTCACTCTTATTTCATAGGTGCAAAGCAATATATTTCTAAAAAATCAGTATTTGTCTCTAGCTTGGCATTTTTTATACCTAATTTACAGTTGCCTGAACTTCATAATATGAAGGATTCGGGATTCAACTTTTATACAAAGAAGTCACTGCCTAGAAAAATTTATGTTTCTTCATTTTTCACTTAACTATTATTTTAACATATTCCTGTTCACATTTTCATGCTGTTTTAATGATAAAAGAGTTGGACTATGAATTGGAAGATCCTGATACAAGTCTCTCTGTCACTGAATGGCCTTTTGCCCACAAAAATGGAGCTCAGGTTGGCTGCACGAGGCCCCCTGAGCCCCGTTTTTGGCCAGGACGACCTCCTGCAGACCTCTACCAGCGGAAACAGGAGGCCATCACAGTGAAAAATGGAACTCCATTTTCACTGGAAGTGCACCATGGGCTGGTCCTTTGCTGTTTCTAGTTCTGTGAGCCAGATCTAAACACCCTGCAGGCCAAATTTGGCCCACGGGCCTTGAGTTTGACACCCCTACTTTAAAGTATCTAAAGTATTGTAGTTGCTGTGAAATATGAGTTAGAATACTAATAGCAATGCTTAAGGCAGTATAGCTTTTCCTGTTTAGGATTTTACTCTATTGGGTACAATTCGGATTATTGATGTACTGACTAAGACATCATAAAGAATAATTAGTCATTATTTTCAAATCTCTTACTATCATCAAACATGGGAGAACCAACTACATTTATTGTATGATTCATGATGGAATCATTTACAGACTACTGAAAAGGCAGAAAAACTGACTCAATAAATATTAGTTGCAAAAAAAAATCTTTAAAAAAGAAAGCAATTATGCTGCTAACATTTTCAAAAACTGTTTCACTATCAATATTAGTATAAAATACAACAGGACATCACAAAAATCATAGGAATAAAAGTGCAACTTGCTTAGACTTACACCGCAAAATACCTCAGAATTAATTATGAATACACTTGATTGGTCCATTCTGTACAGCTTTATTAAAAATCATCAGGGAAGATTTTATTCACAACATCTATCCTTGCAATTACAGTATGACAATCATTTAGAATGAGTATTTTTAATAATTACTGCTGTCTTTCGTACCACTTTTTCCAGAATGGGAGGAGGGAATGGTCACACGTGGGTTTTATCACAGCCTGATTGGTCCAAGGCTGAGAGGAAATCTATAAATACCGGTGCCTGTCCATTGCTAGCTCAGATTCTCTCTCAGCCTGGTCCAAGCTGTAGAGTAGTTGGATAGGTTCTATTTGTTTTCTCCTTTTGGGTGAGTTCTATTCTATCTGATTCCTATTTGGCTAATTGGGCACTTTAAATCTTTAAATTCTAAATTGATCTGCTGCGGCCCCAAGGGACAGATCTCTGCCTCGGGCGGCTGGGGGAGAGCCCAGTGGGGCACTAGTCTCCCCCCCCCGCAGGCCAGGAACCTTTGCCCGTCCCCGGGTGCGGGGGTGCGGTTCCATTCAAATTGCTTCGTTCAAACTACTTTGAAGAGGCTGTTTTTGCAGCAGGAAAGTGAAAGAGAAACTTCAAGCCTCAAGGCTCCAGCGAGCAGATCGCTCCGGAGGGGCCTCGCTGCAGGCTTCCTTTGTTTGTGTTGCCGGGGAGACAGAGCAGGGGGGGAGAGCTGCTCTCCCTGCTCATTTTAAAGTAAAGCCGGCTAGAAAAGCCTGGCTGGGCTGCTGGTGATTATTTCCAGCCCTTTTCTCCCGCGCACGGAGTTCCAGTGGCCATCTTGGAGGCTGCCACGTGCGTGAGGCCTGGCCCTTATCGACGGGCCTAGTGCGGCCTAGTGAGAGGCCTTGAGCCTAGGTCTCCCCACAGGCTTCAGGCCCTGGTCTCAGGTGGGACTTTGGAGGCCGATTCCTGCTCCTTTCGTCGGACACGTGAGTGGGGCATGGACGAGGGAGCGGAGATTCCCCAGGGGCAAGGGGCAGGCCCTACTGGGAGTGAGGAGGCCCTGGATCAGGAAGTGGGGGGGAGGGCTCCCCCTCAGAGATCCCTTTCTTCAGGGCGCCCCTCCAGTTCTGTCTCTAGGGATGAGGCAGCTCGCCATAGGGCGCTGGAAAGGACCTTTGCCAGGGCAGAAAGGCAGGCCCAGTCCTCCAAGCCTTTATCTAGGGACAGATCCAGGTCCCCTTTTAGGCCCATTTCAGAAAGGTCTCTGCTTAGAGGTTTTAGCCCGGTTTCTTCATGCAGCTCCCCTGGTAGGTCGCGGGCCTTCTCCAGGAGGGGGCGTTCTCCATCCCCCATAGATGATCCTCTGGAGGGCACGTCCAGAGGCCCCTGTTCCCCCCAAAGGTTGGCCCCCCAGGGCCCGGCTTCCACTTATGGGGATGTGGAGGATCTGGATAATCTCCCTGAAGGGATTAAGAGGCTTATTTCTGCAGCCATCACTCGGGGCATTGCCCAGCGGGACAAAGGCTCCCTTTATTCTAGGCATGGGGGGCTGAACAGGGCTCAGTTTCGGGCTTCCTCCCCTTCCATGATCAGTGAGACTTCCTTCCTGGGGGGGGGGGGAGTTACCCCAGGAGATGGGATTCTCAGATGATGAGAATACCACAGTTTCTGAGGAACCTTCTTCCAAGGTCCTCTTTGTGCCCGCCATGTTTAAAATTCTCTTGGATAAGGCGAGGCACACCACCAAGGTCGGAACTGGGGATCCTTCTGTGCCCCCCCCCCAAGGGATCCCGACATGGCCATGTTCTCTGCCACGGCCACCAACAAGGAAGAGATCCCTGCCCCTCCCTTGTTCCTAGAGGTTCTGACCGACCAGTGGGCTAAACCTTCTAATTTCTCTTCTCCAGGCAGTACCGACCGTCGGCATTATAACATGGAGCAAACCTTTGCTCAGGCCATTCAGCTCCCGACGGTTGACACCCCTGTGGCCGCACTGGTGTCCTCCTCCCCGGTGGTGTCGGGCGATGCGGCAGATAAGTTGAAGCCGGAGGATAAGCGCGCAGAGCTTACTTTGCGGAAGAACTTCAACGCCACAGCGTGGGCCATTAAGGCGGCGGCTTCAGCTTCGTACTTTAATCGTGCCACGGTCATGTGGCTCAAGAAGCTGCAGGCACGCTTTCCCATACAGGAGGACCGGGTCCATCAGGATCTGGTCAAGATTCTGGCAGCGGTCAGTTCTCAGCTGACGCGACTTTGGACACGGTCAAGTTTGCTTCTAGCGCCCTGGCCACCTCGGTCTCCTCCCGTAGGCTCCTATGGTTGCGCCATTGGCAAATGGACAACAAAGCGAAATGGGATTTGGCGGCTGCCCCCTTCAAGGGGCCCGATCTCTTCGGGGAGGCCCTTACTCGCATCCTAGTGGAGGATAAGGACAAAAAGAAGGTCCTCCCCTCCACGGCTAAGAAGGCCGAGAGCAAGTCACGTCCTTTCCGTAGGCAACGGTATAGGGCCCCTAACTTCGGCTATAACCAGCGCTTCTCTTCTTTCTCTTCTGACAGGCAGTTCTTGGGGCAGCCCTTCCAGGACAGGAGCCGATTCCAGGGCCAGGCTCGGCGGCCCTTTCGTGGGGGAGGCGGCCGTCCCTTCCGCAGGGGGAAGTGACTCGAACCCGAGTCATCCCATCGGCGGCCGCCTCGCTCTTTATGTGGACCGGTGGGACGACATCACGTCGGATGCCTGGGTCCGAGCCATGGTTCATTACGGGCTCAGGTTAGAATTTCTCTCCACTCCTCCAAATCTCTTTCGGTCGTTCCCTCCATCCCGGAGTCGAGAGCGCCGCCGCCTGATGAGTCAGGCGATCGCCCACCTCCTCGAAATCCAAGCGGTGGAGGCGGTTCCCGCAGGGGAACGGGGCCTGGGCCACTACTCAAATCTCTTCGTGGTCCCGAAGAGCACGGGGGGTTGGAGAGCAATTCTAGACCTCAAGCGCCTGAACAGGTTTCTGGTCTACAGGCGGTTCAAAATGTCATTGCTCAAGTCCATCCTTCAGGGCATCAGAAAAGGCGATTTCCTGGCCTCCGTGGACCTCACGGAGGCCTATCTTCACATTCCCATCCTGCCCGCTCATCGCCGGTTCTTGAGGTTCTCCCACGGGTCCCACCATTACCAGTACAGGGCTCTTCCCTTCGGCCTGGTCTCGGCCCCGCGGACCTTCACAAAGGTCCTGGCTGCTCTGGCGGCACATCTGAGATCGGTCCCGGTCCGCCTCCAATGTTATTTAGACGATGTCTTGCTTCAGGCGGGCTCCCAGTCTCAGGCCGTTTCAGATCTTCAGCTTACCATTCGGAGCCTCCAGGCCCTGGGGTTCTCGGTAAACTTCGAAAAGAGCCATCTCACTCCCTCCACTCGCATTCTGCATCTGGGGACAGTCATAGATTCCAAGTTGGGGGAGGTGCGTCTGTCTCAGGAGAGGCAGGTCAGCCTTCGTCGGCTGGCAGAGAGCGTTCGCACAAAGCGCTCCGTTTCCATCCTCTCCCTGTCGCAGTTATTGGGCAAGATGGTCTGTTGCATAGGGATTGTCCCGTGGGCCAGACTCCATCTTCGGCCCCTTCAATGGGAGCTTATCCCCTATCAGAGGGGACGAATGAGCAATTCCCTTCGGACTCTCCGCATCTCGGCGGGGGTCCGTGCATCCCTGGTGTGGTGGCTCTCCCCGGCCATCCAGCGGGGGTGTCTGTTCTGGGAGCCGAGCAGGGTGACCGTCACCACGGACGCGAGTCTGTTCGGGTGGGGGGCCCTGGTGGGCTCTCAGATGGCTCAGGGCAGATGGACGACCTCGGACCTCCGTCACAACATCAATTGGCTGGAACTGAAGGCCGCGCGTCTGGCCCTGAGTCACTTTCGCTCCTCGGTGGAAGGGAGCCACGTTCTCCTCCTGACGGACAATGTGGCCACCAAGGCGCACATCAATCGTCAGGGCGGGACCCACTCGAGAGCCCTCTGGCTGGAGGCTCTGCGATTGGGGTCGTGGGCGGAGGAACACCTACAGTCTCTGGTGGCGGAGCACATCTCGGGACTCTCCAACGTCCAGGTGGACTGGTTCAGTCGAGCAACTCTGGACAACGGCGAGTGGCAACTCCACCCGTCGCTGTTCCGGGAGATCTGTCGTCGGTTCGGGTCCCCCCGGGTGGACCTGTTTGCGTCTCCCGAGAACACACAACTCCCGCGTTTCTTCTCCCGTTTCCAATCCAGCTCGGCGGAGGGCACGGATGCCCTCAGGAGCCGGTGGCCCCCGGGCCTTCTCTATGCCTTTCCCCCCATTCCGCTCATCCCGGGGACCGTCAGGAAGGTGGTGACGGAAAGGGCCTTGGTCATTCTGGTGGCCCCGTTTTGGCCCAGGAGACCCTGGTTTGCGGACCTGGTTCAGCTGTCGGTGACTTCCCCGTGGAGGATCCCGCAAGGGGAGGTGGTCTTACGGCAGGGGGCCCTGATTCACCCAGAGCCTCAGTGGCTTCAACTGACCGTTTGGCTCTTGAACGGCGGCTTCTAAGGGGGGCTCTTCTGTCTTCCGGGGTCATTCGCACCATCGAGGCGGCCCGTCGTCCCTCTACGACCCGCATCTATAACTCCACCTGGGCAGCGTTCGTCCGCTGGTGCTCCCCCAAGGGCATCTCTCCCGACAGAGCCACCATTCCCAACGTCTTGGAATTTCTTCAGGAGGGCCTGGAGGACGGGCTCTCGCAAAACACCTTGCGACGCCAGGTGGCGGCTCTGTCCTCGGTCTTGGGGGGGGCGGGGTCTTCTTCTCTTTCCCAGTCTCCTCTGGTCAAGCTGTTCCTCAAGGGGGCGGCAAATCTCAGGCCTCCCCTCATTCATAGATTCCCCACGTGGGATCTTCCGCTTGTCCTCAAGGCCTTAACGGGAGCTCCGTTTGACCCTCTCCGCTCGGTGCACTTGCGCTTCTTATCACTGAAGGTGGTCTTCCTGGTGGCCATCACTTCCGCCCGGCGTATATCCGAGCTGGGCGCCCTGTCTTGTAAGGACGACCTCTGTCATTTTCACCAGGACAGAGTGGTCCTTCGCCTTGACCCGGCATTCGTCCCCAAAGTAAATACCCCCTTTCACAGGGCTCAGGAGATTGTCCTGCCCGACTTCTGCCCGAGTCCGTCCACTGACAGGGAGCGTCTTTGGCATCGTCTGGATGTCTGCTGTGCCTTGCGGATCTACCTCCGGCGGACCAAGGATTTCCGCAAGTCGGAGGCCTTGTTCGTCTCCTTCCTACCTGGAGCTCTGGGTTCGAGGGTGTCCTCGGCTACCATCGGCCGTTGGCTGCGTCAGGCCATCTCGGAGGCCTACGTGGCCTCAGGGCGGCCGGTTCCATCAGGCGTCACGGCGCACTCTACAAGGAGCGCGGCAACCTCGGCAGTGTGGGCCACGAGGGCCCCGTTTGAAGACATCTGCCGGGCGGCTACCTGGGCCACTCCAACCTCGTTCATCCGGCATTATCGTCTGGATGCTTTCGCGTCGGCGGACGCATCTTTCGGTCGTAGGGTCCTACAGGGGGTGGCAGCTGAGGCTCCCCTTGGGTCCTAGAGTTCCTGTTCTCCCTCCCTGGGACTTTAGCTTGGGTATGTCCCACGTGTGACCATTCCCTCCTCCCATTCTGGAAAAAGGACGTTGGTCTTACCTGAACGTCTATTTTCTGATGGGAGGAGGGAATGGTCACAACCCGCCCTGAGTTCTGTCTGTTGGGGCCAAGGGGAGGGCCCGGGGGGTGTTTCCCGGGGTTTGTTGTGTTGTTTCTTGTTTTTCAGTTGTACCGTTCATGTTCGAGAATCTGGGCTAGCAATGGACAGGCACCGGTATTTATAGATTTCCTCTCAGCCTTGGACCAATCAGGCTGTGATAAAACCCACGTGTGACCATTCCCTCCTCCCATCAGAAAATAGACGTTCAGGTAAGACCAACGTCCTTTTTCTTTGATACTTATGGAAATCTTTTTTATTTTGTGTTTGGTGATTCTTAAAGATACATTGCTTTAGCCTGCCCTGCTGTTTGATCCTAGATGTATTCGTTATTTATTTATTTTATTTATATTATATCACAGCTTGGAGAACATTTATAGTGTAAGAAGTTTTTTAGAAATTGTATCAAATAAATGTAATTGTTTTTTGTTTTTTTTACTGTTTATAATAGTCTTCCCCAAACTAGACCTGCTGGTGGAAAATAATATGTCAGGTACAAAGAAACAGGACCACTGGTTCCGTTGCAGCACAGATTTATTCAAGCCTATGCGTAAGAATCTGGTGAATTTAGGACTATTTTTCACATTTATGAACTTTGCAACATCTTCATGGTCATGTGATCAAAATTCAGACACTTGGCAACTGGTATGTACTTATGACAGTTGCAGAGTTCTAGGATCACATGAACATCATTTGTGACCTTCTGATAAGCAAAACCAATGGGGGAGTCAAATTAACTTAATATGTTACTAACTTAACATCTGCAGTGATTGATTTAACTGTGACAATAAAGGTCATAAAATAGGGCAAAACTCACAACAGCTATCTTGCTTAGCAGTGGAAATTTTGGGCTCAATTCTGATAGTAAATCAAGGACTACTGTAATTAAATTATTGGTTGAATATCATTGTTTTGAGTGAATTTTGAGATAGATATTTCATGCTATTTTATATAAGTAGTACTTAGGACATTTTAATATTGTATGTAGAAGCCACTGTGTATATTTAGTGGTTGCCATTTAGCTCAGATATAATATTTGTCTTCTTATTTCAGCCAAAATGTTTTTGCAAGATTTCAATATGATATATACTTAGCCCAGCAGAACCAAATATTTTACAAAGGACTAACAGTTATGCCCTTTGCGAGGAAAAATAAAGTGCTAGTGCAGAAAGGTAGCACCCACCCCTCTCATAGAAGAATGAAATATTCTAGGAAATATTAGAAAGGCAGAATATTATACCTCTCTGGATGAGAAAAGGTGAAACATGCTGTTGGAAAGCAGCCTCCAGAAAGATTTGTTAATAGCCCCTATTTGTTAATAGCCCTAGAAAGACTGGCCCATCCTATCTACAATACAAAAGGTCTTCAGCTCCAGGGTGATAGAATTAGCCCTCACTTAAGATCCAAAGCAAGACAAAGCTTTTAAGCCATAATAGGAATTGCCCAACACCCTTTCAGAACACAACCCTCTTTATTACATCATCACCCAGCAAGACTCAAGCAAGCCTAGGAAACAGACAGCCTACAAGGTTAGCTAGACCTCTGCATAGCTCCCTGGGAGTCTGACAACCAATAGGATACATTTCTTCCAAGGCCCAAGAGAGGGTATAAATATATCTCTCCACTCAATGTGATCTTCTACCCAGAATCACATGTGCTTGGTGGTTCTCCTGCACCATTAAACCATCCTTCCAAGAAGCCTCCATTTTTCCAATGTCTTTCTTCCCACTTGGAACTGAGTCCAGATGGACATTTCTTCCCACACTAGATTACATGCAGCAAGACAACTCCACCCACATCATGCTACAAACTATAATAAAATTGTATTTGGTATGGCATGTGTTACTGGTAGCTAAGCACAACTTTGTTTGTTTGTTTGTTTGTTTATCAGAAGGTTAAAACCAGGAGTTTAAAATCTTATGCTTAAGGCCCACAAGTCTAGATTTGCTGCAGCAAAATCTGCAAACCAATAAACACTAGAAATAAATCTATTCCATTTGACAGCCGAGGTGGCGCAGTGGTTAAATGCAGCACTACAGGCTACTTCAGCTGACTGCAGTTCTGCAGTTCGGCTGTTCAAATCTCACCGGCTCAGGGTTGACTCAGCCTTCCATCCTTTCGAGGTGGGTAAAATGAGGACCCGGATTGTTTTTGGGGGCAATATGCTGACTCTGTAAACCGCTTAGAGAGGGCTGAAAGCCCTATGAAGCGGTATATAAGTCTAACTGCTATTGCTTTGCTATTGCTACTTTTCTTGCCTTTGTGCATTTGCTTTTCAAATAAGCAGATTAAATTTATCAAAAATGGAAATTAAAACAACATTCACAGCTATTCTGCACTGATATCAGGAAACACCCATGGAAGCTTTTGAAATGCATTTCAGAGAATTATTAGAATTAGTCAGATTGCTAACTTGTTATTTTATCCAATTTATTAGTGCACAATAGCTGATTAAGGTATTACTTGAAAATTGACTCTATGAGACAAGAAATCACATATTCACAAAATATTGTGGATTTGGTGGCTGGAAGACAGGAAAGATCTTTCCTGAAGTATTCACATTTGGTATCTTCTTAGCCTTGTTGCAGGCAAAGTAGATTTAAGTAGATACAAATGAGCTGTGTCTTACAAAATGAAGATGGGTGCTCCGTTAATATTTAAGATGCCTCTTTCATGTTTTTACAATAATGTTATTCATTTCTCTTAGATATTACACCAATACTGTAGGAAGATTAGTCCTGAATGATGCTGCCAAAGTAATTGAACGACAACTAAATGGTACAAGAAAAAAGCTGTCTTCTATGGTCAAACAATTGTTATTTCCTATTGGAATCGTTCATTGATCTCATTTGATTTCAATATAGTTCAATTCAGTCCTACAGTTTTCTATGTGCCTATTCTAAAATTAATATATTTCTGAGTCCCTTCACTCATGGTGCTGGAAACATTTAACACAATTGCCTGCTGTCCAATTAACACTTCAAGATTTTGTCATGGAGAGTCTGTTCCATGACAAAGTTGCCTCCGTTTCTGGAGAGAACAACAAATGGACAAAAATGAGTTATAGCAGCAATTGTTGGATTAACATTCCTATCTGTAATCACTATGATTTTTTATCATTTTATGTCTATATGGGCTTCCATTTTATTATTATATATTTTGAAAAATGTTTAAAAAATAGGCTGTGCAACTAAGAAAATCAGGCTCATGTAGAAAAGTATAGGCAGATAAGCAACAAATATAAAATATCATAAAAATAATATTTTATAATACATAATTACTGTATTTTTTAGAGTTTAAGACGCACCTTTTCTCCCCTAAAAGTGGGTGGAAACTTAGGTGCATCTTATAGACTGAATATGCGTGGTTTTGGCCTCCTGAACCCTCTGCATGTCATGTTTTTGCCCTCTCAGACCCCTAGAAGTGCTCTGCAGTGCTCTGCAAGTTCCATTTTCACCCAAAACAGGCCCTCCTTGATTATTAGCATCTAGATGGCCTAGAAGACCCAGAAGATTAGGAATTATAATTCAAGATATGAAGAATAATTATCTTTGGTGAGGCTGAGATTCTCATATGACCTGAAATTTCTGGGGTTATTAAAGTCATACATAAAAGAATAACACTGTAGCACTACCACTACCAGCTTGTTAATGCAACTACAATTGAGGTCATGTTTCAACTAAACATACACATTACAGTTGCAAGTGGTTTGGATAGCTGCTTCTAGTTTGTATTTAATTTAATTACCATAAAAGAAATTGTAGAATCTCATCAAATTCAAGTATTCTAAAAAGGTTTAGAATTTTGCTGGAAATCAAATGTATAGGTTTATAAGATGTTCCAAACTAATTAGCCAAATGACATTGAAAACTGAAGCAAATGAAGTACATCATGCTTTAGAGATAAAAAGGGCAAGATCCAATGTTTGATGTACACCAATGTTTTAAAAGGCTCTGTTCTAAAATCTTGGAAATCTGCTGCCAGTTAGCCTGTAAATAAATCTAAACTGGTAACCTAGTAATTTGACTTGACTGAAGACATTATTATGTTAGAGTAGTTATCTCAAAATAGTAAATCATGCCATTTTTAACATTAAACTGTTTCAGCAATCCTTATTACTAAATAACAGCCCTCCAGAAATATAATTTTGTGTGCTTATCTCTCATCGTGAGATGAAGCAATTGATATAACTTGATGATTGGCCTCAGAAATTCAGCTTGGTTAAAAAAATTTGTGCAATCTCTGTCTTCTTTCCCAATTCAGTGTTCCTCAGAAGAACCAGTCAAACAGGGGAAATGCAAAAGTACACACTTGGAGGGCCCCAGTTTACAAAATGCTGTTTCTAGTACTTTGTTCAGTCTGGAAAATTATGTCTCATTTTCTATTTATTCCATCATGCTTAGTATGTGTAAAATTATCAAATTAAGCAAATAATTCAGCGATAGTATCTCCAAGTTAATGAATCATAAAACATATTTTTATGATTTTTTTTCAGATTCAAGAAAATCATCTTTTTCAGATTTTCAGATTTACTCTTCTTCTGAAATTTAATTAGGCATGTTACCAGTTAGAAAGTGCTATTCCTAGTAATTTCTTCATAGTATTTTACATGATTTGCCATATATAGACATTTCTTTACACATGATCCTAGAATCAAGCCTTTGCTATGGCAGTAAACAAGATTGCAAACAAAAAGATCTATTGCCCTGATTCCTTTTTACCCCAAAAGAATACATCTTGTGGTACTTGGGGATAAATTATGCCTTGTGGAAAGAATGATAGTTCTGCCATGGTGCAGAAGTAAAATTGGGATGGTCAGTCACTTTCAGTGATGTTTTAATAAAGAAAGTTATAAAAACTGTGTTCAGATTTCTTTTAACTCAGTATTCTTAAATGCAAGAAAATAATTAGGACAGGCTAAACTGAGAGCACTACAGAGCAAGCCAAACAAAAGTGCTGGTCCTGTATTCTGACATTGAGAACATATTATATTGTTATAGTTCTCAAATCTGGAATCTTCAGTATTCAGATAGCACTGACTCATATCATACAAGTATTTTTATAATCCAAAACATTTCTTGTTTATGATATTGTTAATCTGAAGGCTTTCAGTTTACTGATATATAGGGAATGTAGATGAAGGTTTTCCTGTTATAGCAGACAGAGAGGCGAGGATGAAATGATAACTACAATACATTGTAAGAAAATATCCAGAATAAAGAAGTAAAGAAGCTTTGCGGCCTAGTTGGTTCAGACAGATGTTGATCCTGGAGTCACATTTCTATCACATTCCCAGTATTGGTATACACATATTTTACCTTCTCTGCTCCAAGGTTTGGCAAATTGCCAGAAGGTTTAGGTTGTAAGTGGCTGTGACATGCATTTTGGTTACTACAAAATCCCCATTCCTCCCGATCAGCTGGGACTCGGAAGGCAGAGAATAGATGGGGTCAGGGCCAGTCAGAGGTGGTATTTACCGGTTCTCCGAACTACTCAAAATTTCAGCTACCGGTTCTCCAGAACTGGTCAGAACTTGCTGAATACCACTTCTGGACCCCATATATGTCCTCCAGAGTGGTTTCATTTCTCACCTAATCTGAATAGGCTCATTAGGTGGGTAGGCTTAGGTTCATTAACGGTCATTGTTCCTGAATCTTTCTCTTAGGTGGATCATTAACAGGGTTGTTAAGAGTGACCTTCTTGGTGAACCTGTAAAGTGATATTGATCTTCTGGGGACAGATGCAAGAGCAATATAAGGAAATGGGAGACAGATTGTGTCTGAGATCTCCACCTCTATTGAGGGAAGGATTTTCAACTTTAGCATAAATGGATTCCTTCACGCTTCTCCAAAAATATGGAGTCTCCCTAATCAACTTGCTCAGACTGAAGAAGCTACTTGGATAAGCAGTGAAACATGTCAAACCAAAAGGAAAATGAAGTCCAGATTTCATGACAATTTCCAGACAACTCTGGATGACTGAGAATTTTCATCGTCATAAAGATTATTGTTCTTTCATCAGTGGCATATTGAGCCAGGGGAGGGACGGAGCAATTCACTCTGGGTGAATGCAGTAACGGAGATGCCACTGAAGATGAAGAAGCTGCAGGTATGGATTCAATTCTCTTCTGCCAACACACTGCTCAGAAGAAGAAGAAAATGCTATCAAGTCAACTTTGACTACTGATTCTTGGTAGCATTTTTCAAAAGTTGTCTTCCAGTTTTTTCTTTCTATAGCTGAGAGAGAAAATGACTGTCCCAAGGCCATTCAACTGACTTTTATCCATTAATCAAGACTATCACTCACAATCTCCCTGGTTTTCAACCTTATGTTTTAACCACTTGCCTTATTCTAGCTTCATTCAAGGCAAACATTATTCTCCTCTACCCCGTTATTATAGAGCTTCATGATCACATTCCTGATGTCTGTCTGCAAGCATTATTTTGAAGGTATGGCTTTCTAACCTCCACTCATCCACTTTAGCAACATGCAACCATGGTTACAGCTATTGGAAAAAGAGCTAGCATGAAAACAGCTCACATACTACCACCTCACCTTCACAGCTTGCACAGCTATCATTTCACCTTCACAGCCTTAATTGCAAGAGAGGAATTGCATCTTTGTAACTGCTCATAGCAACCACTCAGATTACTAACATGCAACATGCATTCAAAAAATGGAATACTACTATTTATTTTAGTCCCTATCAGAAATGACCAAAATTTTGTTGCTCTGTGGTAACTCAGGTGCAGGATAATGGTTGAATTACATTTGTTGTACTCTCCTATTGAACAGCTGCATGGCAAGCAATGTTCATAGTGCTCATTTTGAGATCTAAGAAATTAAGTACATTTGCAGAAATCAGAAATTTCAAACGGTTTTATGAAGGAGTAGAAATGAAAACAGTATGGTACAGAATGCCATACTATTAAACACAATGTTTAACCCTTGTATGAAAGAATACAGTGTGTAAACTTCAAAAGTAATACTACAAAATGCCATTTTTAAATGGGAAATATAAGCAGAACTGTTCTATTCACTTCTCAATTTAATTAAGCCTAATCCCTCTTTTTTGAAATAACATGAGCATTTCTTAACAAATCCGTCCTCAATAAAGATTTCCAACTGCGTGTAATTACATTTGCCACTATGGACCCTTAAAATTCTGATCACAACAAACCACTAGGTTGAAACGCTATCCATCAGTCCATGAACTAGTAGAAAAGCAAGGCAGCAGCATATTTGTAGCCTCATTTGCCCAATCTGCTATATTTGCCAGTATCTGCTATAACAAAACTACACCATCCTTATAATTTTAGTGCAGGGCAAGTTAAGGAAAGTAACTGGAGAACTCTCTTCCCCGCTTATCAAGCATCACCTGATAGTAAAAAAAATAAAAAGGGGGGGGTAAGTTGAGAGTAGAAAGATGCTTGAAATGGTGTGCTCAGCAAACTGTCAAATTGCCCCAATTCATGGGATACAGAGGACAAATGGTAAGGCAAATGGTGAAAATAGGAACCAATGGTAACAAGCAAGCTTCACCCTAACGTACTGAGACAAGAAAAAGGCAGTGCTGGTAAAGAGGCGGCGGCTGCAGACCATTCATGCCAGCACGTGGTGGCAGGCCATTCACAGCAGCTGCAGGCCGTTCACCTTGGAAAAGAGGCAATGGGGACAGGTAGTTGGCGCAGGCCATTTGTGCCAGCAGAGGCAGCAGGCCAATATCTCAGGGCAGACTCGTGCCCAGCTGCACCAACAAAGGCCAGAAATAGTCACCTGCCTGCTGCAAAAATCTTTTTAAAAACTGGTCAACTCGATGTCACTCACGGTGAGGTGGGTCAGCACAGGCGGGTCGAAGTGGTGGTGGCGATGACCAGAGCCTTAGGCTTACCTTTGTGCAGCAACAGCAACCATGATTCTCCTACACTTCAACTATTGTTGGGTCTCGCCTGACAGTCAGGGTTTTAAAAAAGATTTTTGCAGCAGTAAATGGTGGGCGGCTACTTCTGGCCGTTGTGGTGCAGCTGGGTATGAGTCCACCCTGAGACACTGGCCTGCTGCCTCTGCTGGCACAAATGGCCTGCCTGCACTGCCTCTTTGCCGACACAAATGGCCTGCCAGTGTCACTTCTTTCTGGTACCACCTCTTTGCCTGTGTGCACAGCCTGCCAGCGCAGCCTCTTTGCTGGTGCAAACGACCTGCCTCTGCCTCTTTTCTGGTGTGAACAGCTTGCAGCCACCTCTTTGACACCATGAATGGCTTGCTGGCACTGCCTCTTTGCTGGCATGAATGACCTGTAGCTGCTGCCTCTTTTCCAGCACAAATGGCTTCCCGGTGCTGCATGTTTGCTGACGCGAATGGCCTGCTGGTGCCACCTCTTTGCTGGCACTGCCTCTTTGCCAGCACAAATGGCCTGCAGCCATCTCTTTGCCAGTGCAAATGGCCTGTAATCACCACCTCGTTGCCAGTGCGAATGGCCTGCAGCTGCCGCCTCTTTACCAGCCCAAACTGCCACCGCTGCCACCTTGTCCCAGAACTGTCAGCAGGCCATTCATGTTAGCAAAAAGGCCATGGCAGGCCATTCGTGCCAGCAAAGAGGCGAAGGAAGGCTCACCAGACAGGCAGGGAACTGGGCCACATGGGAGGAAGCAGAATATAGCAAAGGAAGGCTTGGCGGGGAGCTGGCTGCGTGGGAGGCCAGGGCAAAGGCAGTCAAGTGGGCTGGGCTTTTGGGGCTACAAGCGAGTAAGGGAGCCAGAGAGCAGTAGCAGCTATGCCATGGCCAAGGCCAGCGAGGCGAGATAAGGAATGGCTGGGACTCCTGGGAGGGGAAGACCAGCCAGTGGTGAGATTAGCTGGTTCTTTGAACTGTGCAAAAAGTTAGCAACCAGTTTGCCTGAACTGGTGCAAGCCAGCTAAATCCCATCTCTGGGTAATATTTTACCTAGCTGAATAATAAAACACTTGCAAACAACCAAGCTCAGTGAGTACTAAAAATTCCAGAGATATTTTCTATGTTTTCTTCTGTCAGAATGGAAACTATCTACTATATTCCATGGTGACAAAACTGATTTCTTTTTCACAATTTACATCAGCCTATGCAGCATACTGTAGAGTGTAGAACCATCATCAAGTACTAATCATATTTGTATGAGAAGCCTGCATAAACCCAATAAAAACCACCAAGAAATAAATGATTAGAAGTTGCTAATGTTGCTGAGGAAGTTAGATGTCTGGACTTTCTTCCAACAGAAGACACCCTGGCTGAGGGCCACAATCCAGATGATTATAAGGATGGGCATCATCAATCCCATTGTCAGGGAAGCCTTCCAAAGCTATTTTAAAATGGAACAGTTAAAGATTATTTTAAACTGCCTCAACTGTGAACTGGGAAAAAAATAAAGGCAATATGACAAATGCACATCCTTTAAAAAAAAAACAGATACTATGACATGCTCATGCAAAAAATAGGTGGATATGGACATAAACAAATGAGCTGTTTAAAAGAGTATTTTAAACAGCTACGTTCTGCCCACTTTTTTTAGAATAACCATTGAAATAAACTTGTCTATTTCTCAATTAATTTTTCTATGTTGTTTCAGAAATAAAGTCTGTACCATTACAGCAGATGCAATAATGCTACAAAGATGCTATTTCCCTCAAGCTGTCTCATCTTAGTGTAACTTAGCTGCTGATTGTGTTTGGGTCATTCTCTTTAATTCAATTTTCATGAAATTATACCTTAGAGAGAAACAAAGCAGGAACAAGTCAAGGAATCATTACACAAAAGAGAAAAATTTTCAATCGTATTAATAAACACAAAAAATTGAGTGGGACAGAAGACAAGAAACAGCAGGAGCCAAGCAACATGTGTTTGGCAACCACATGTTTTAATGCTACCTTCTCGAAGAGAATACTTCAAAATTTCAGAATTATGTAATGAGACAAAATGAGGCAAAATTGTAAAAAATGATGAGTGTTTCTCAGACTAATTTCTCAGTATGTGCACCCACACACATACACAGATGAATAAATTATAAAGTATTATCAGGAAACTCTTCTCCAGAGGAAAGAAGAAAGGAAGTGTTATATTTTGATTATGCACATACACATTCATGGTAGGAAACATATTAATAGCTAATAAACCCAAAAAGTACAAGTATAAAAAGTGGAAAGAAGGGCACATATCATATTTTTGGAGTATAAGACGCACCGAAGTATAAGACGCACCAACATTTTGAAGAGGCAAATTTTTAAAAAAGTTTTTGCACTCTGCAGGCCTCCCCAAAATAGCCCATTTTGTGTGAAAACCAGTTTTTTAAAAGGGTATACATAGCCTTTAGGAAGCTTATAATTGTCCATTTTTGCTCATTTCTGCCCTCACCAGCCCCCAGGAGCGCTCTGAAAGCCTCCTAAAGGCTATGCATGGCCATTCTGGTGAAGGGGGCAGGGTTCTGAGAGGCAAAAAATGCTGTATTTAGTGTATAAAATGCACCCAGATTTTCATCCTCTTTTTTGAGGGAAAAAGGTGCATCTTATATTCTGAAAAATACGGTAGTTAAGGCAGATTATCAGCAAATAGCCTGAAACTGCAAATATGAAATCAGAAAAGTTAAGGCTCAAAATAAACAAAGGCTTGTGACAAAAATCAAAAATAACAAAAAAAAAAGCTTCTTTCAACATGTCAGAAAACAAGAAAAAAATGTCAAGGAAACAATTCGTCCATTAATGGGAGAAAATGACAAGAAGATGACCAGCAGGCAAAAGAAAGCAGAAATGCTTAACTCATTTTTTGCATTTGTCTTTATACAAAAAGAAAAAAAACCAATCCAATCCATACAAAAGAACCCCTGTAAAATGCAGATTAGGAATGCAAGTCAAAATAACCAAGAAAATGGCAAAAGGACACCTATCTGCTCTAGAGGAATTCAAACCACCAGGACCAGATGGATTATATCCCAAGGTTATGAAGTAACTGGCAGATGTGATCTCAGAACCAATGAAACATATCTTTGTAAATCTTGGAACACCTGACAACTACCAGATGACTGGAAAAGGCCTGAAATAGTTCCCATCTTCAAAAAAGAAAATAGATCCAGGAAACTACAGACCTATCAGACTGACATCAATGCCTGATAACATTCTGGAAAAGATTATTATCAAGCAAGAAAACTGCAGACATTGATATTTTTAGGGATCACAATAAGAAAGTCTTGCAAGGAAAGAACATTGGTCTTACCTGAACGTGTCTTTTAAGGGGAAGAGAGGGAGTGGTCACGTGTGGGGTATTCTCAAAGCCTGATTGGTCCAAGACTGAGAGTAAAACTTCTTAAATGCTCCTTCCTGCCTTTCTAGCCCAGTTTCCTCGAAGACGAACAACAGAACTGCAACACCTACAACAAAACAAATCAGAAACAGCACCCCCCCCTGGGAGAAACCCCCGGTCCTCCCCTTGGCCATACCCACATAAAAGCGGGTCGTGACCACTCCCTCTTTTCCCCTTAAAAGACACGTTCCGATAAGACCAATGTTCTTTTCCAGTGGAAAGAGGGAGTGGTCATGTATGGGACATACCCAAGTTCAGTCCCAGGGAGGGGAACAAACCAACACTATGGCCCAAGGGTAGCCTCAACAGCCACCCTCTGCGAGATCCTCCGACTGAAGGAAGCGTCCGCCGAGGCGAACGCATCCAGTCGATAATGCCGGATGAACGGTGTCAGAGAAGCCCAAGTGGCCGCCCAACAAATGTCCTCAAATGAAGCCCTTGTGGTCATGGCACTCCTAGTCGAATGGGCAGTAATACCCGATGGGACAGCGTGCCCGAAGCCCGATAGGTCTCCACAATGGCTTGTCGCAACCAGTGGCCAATGATAGCCGAGGACACCCTGGCCCCCAATGTTCCAGATTGGAAAGAGACAAAAAATGCTCAGACCTGCGGATTCCCGCCGTCTGACGAAGATAAATCTGCAAGGCCCGACGCACATCGAGCCGGTGCCAGAGCATCTCCCTATCGCCAGAGGGCCCCAGGCAGAAATCGGGAAGGATGATTTCCTGCGCCCTATGGAAAGGCGTGTTCACCTTTGGGATGAAAGTAGGATCAAATCAAAGGACTACTCTATCCTGATGAAAATGGCAAAGGTCGTCCTTGGAAGAACGGGCGCCCAGCTCCAAAATACGTCTGGCCGAAGTGACAGCCACCAGAAAGGAGACCTTAAGAGACAAAAATCGCAAGTGAACAGACCGGAGTGGTTCGAAAGGAGGCTCTGTCAACGCCTTGAGAACAAGGGGCAAATCCCATGTAGGGAACCTGTGAATGGGGGGAGCCTGAGATTAGCTGCCCCCTTAAGAAAATGCCTGATCAGGGGAACGTGGGAAAGAGAAGACCCCCCACGCCCCCCAAGACCAAAGACAGAGCCGCCACCTGACAACGCAGAGTGTTGTGTGACAGACCGTTATCCAGACCCTTCTGCAAGAAGTCCAAAACGTTGGGAAAAGTAGCCCTGGGCAGGTTAACGCCAAGAAGGGAACACCACCGAGCGAATGCAACCCACATGGAGTTGTAAATCCGAGTTGTTGAAGGTCGCCTAGAAGCTTCGATGGTGCGAATGACCCCGGACGACAAGTTCGCCCCCCTCAGAAGCCGGCATTCAAAAGCCAGGCAGTCAGATGGAGCCACTGGGGATCAGGGTGGAGAAGGACTCCTTGGCGCAAGACCACCTCCTCCTGTGGAATCCTCCATGGGGGAGCTGCTGAGAGCTGGACTAGATCCAGGAACCAGAGCCTCCTGGGCCAAAAAGGAGCTACCACAATGACCAGAGCCTTCTCCACTACCACCTTCCTGAGGGTCCCCGGGGTTAGGGGAATGGGAGGGAAGGCGTAGAGCAAGCCCGGAGGCCACCTGCTCCTGAGGGCATCTGTGCCCTCCGCCCCCCAGGAGCGAAACCTGGTGAAAAACAGAGGCAAAGAGATCCATCAGTGGGTTGCCAAACCGCCGACAAATCTCTTGAAACAAGGACGGGTGAAGCTGCCACTCACCATTGTCCAGAGTCACCCGACTCAGCCAGTCCGCCTGGTGATTGGACAGGCCAGAGATGTGTTCCGACACCAAGGACGACAGATGTCTCTCCGCCCAGGTGCCGAGTTGGAGGGCCTCCAGCCAGAGAGCCCAAGAGTGGGTCCCTCCCTGACGGTTTATGTGGAACTTGGTGGCCACGTTGTCCATCAGGAGGAGCACGTGATGGCCCTCCACTGAGAACTGGAAGTTCAGCAGCACCAGGCGGGCAGCCTTCAGCTCCAACCAATTTATGTTGTGTCGGAGATCTGAAGCTATCCATCTGCCCTGTGCTAAATGGGAGCCCATCAGAGCTCCCCACCCGAACAGACTCGCATCTGTGGTAACTGTTACCCTGTCCAGCTCCCAGAAACAGCAATCCCGCCGAATGGCCGGGGAGAGCCACCAACTGAGGGACACCTTGACCCCCGGCAACATCCTTCCTCTTTGGAACGGGATGAACTCCCACTGAAGAGGACGGAGATAGAGTCTGGCCCACGGAACTATCCCTATTCAAGAGACCATCTTGCCCAACAACTGCGATAATGTGAGGACTGAAACTGACCGACTTTAGAGCACCTTTTCCGCCAACAGTCTTAGGCTTGTCTGGCGGTCCGGAGACAGCCGAACCACCCCCAACATGCGGTCTATGACTGTCCCCAGATGAAGGATGCATGAGGATGTTGTCAGATGGCTCTTTGGAAAGTTCACTGAAAAACGTAGGGCCTGAAGACTCCAAATTGTAAGTTGAAGGTCCACCACCGCCCGGGGAAGAGGCCCTGCCTGAACTAAGACATCATCCAGGTAGCATTGAAGCCTTACCGGGATGGAACGGAGGTGGGCCACCAGAGCTGCCAGCACCCTCGTAAATGTGCGCGGGGCAGAGACTAACCCATAGGGAAGAGCCCGGTATTGGTAATGGTACTGCCCATGGGAAAACCTCAGGTACCTGCAATGAGCTGGAAGAATTGGAATATGGAGGTAGGCCTCCGTCAGATCTATCGATGCCAGAAAGTCCCCCTTCCGGATGCCTTGAAGAATAGACTTTAGGGAAGACATTTTGAAGCGTCTGTACACCAAGAACCGGTTCAGACGCTTGAGGTCCAGAATTGCCCTCCAGCCTCCCCCCTCGAACTCTTCGGGACCACAAATAGATTGGAGTAGTGGCCCAGACTCCTTTCTTCTCAGGGAACCACCTCCACCGCCTGAATATCGAGAAGGTGTTCTATAGCTTGATCCATCAGGCGGCGGTGCTCCAGACTCTGAGACGGAGGAAACGACTGGAAGAGCTTCAGGGGGGAGGGAGGAACTCTAAGCTGAGACTGTGACGAACTGTGGACCTGACCCAGGCGTCTGATGTGATTTTGTCCCACCGATCCGCATAGAGAAGCAGACGGCCACCTTCCCTCTGTGGTAAGGGCGACCGTGCCATCTCGAAAGGGCCACCGTGACTGGTGATGGAACCTACCCCTGTCCTGGTAGGACGACCTGGAATATTGCCTGTTGGACCTGAAAGAGGAGAACCATTGGTGATGATAATAGTCAGGAGCCCTGTAAGATTGCCTACAATATGGATGAAACCGCACCTCGGACTTTTTAGTGTTGGATGAAAGTACCTTTTTCTTGTCCTTATTCTCAACCAGAATAGGATCAAGAGCCTCCCCAAAAAGATTGGGACCCCTAAAGGGGGCAGCCACCAGATTCTACTTGGCCTTGTTATCCATCTGCCAATTCCTAAGTCACAAAAGACGGTGGGAGGTAACCGAGGTGGCCAATGCACTGGATGCAAACTTAACAGTCTCCAGAGTCGCATCCGCCGAGAATTGGGAGGTCGCAATAATTTTAGTCAGATCCTGGTGGAGCCACTCATCCTGGATCGGGATGCGATCCTGGAGCTGGTGCAACCACATGACAGTAGTCAGGTTGAAATAAGAGGCCGTTGCTGTGGGCTTAATCGCCCACGCAGTGGCATTGAAATTCTTCCTCAGTGTAAGCTCAGCGGGCTTATCCTCAGGTTTCAATTTATCCGCCGCGTCCCTAGAAACCACCGGGGATGAAGAAACCAAGGTAGCAATAGGCATGTCAACAACTGGTAACTGGATAGCCTGGGCAAAAGCCTCCTCCACATTGTAGAAGCGGCGGTCATTGTTCCCAGGATTTGCAAAGTTGGAGGGGCGGGACCACTGGTTGGTCAGGACCTCCATGAAATGGAGGTGCAGCAATCTTCTCCTTGTTAGTAGCCGTGCTGGAAAACATGGCCATGTCTGGGTCCCTAGACGGAGGAACGGTAGGGTCCCCGGTCCCAACCTTAGTGGTCTTCCTCGCCTTGTTCAGAAGAGTCTTGAACATGGCCAGGACAAAGAGGCCCGAGGAAGACAGAGGATTGGGAGAGGCCGCACCCTCGTCCTCTGCAGAAATAAGCCTTTTAATACCTTCAGGAAGGTGCTTCAGGTCCTCCACGTCCCCATAAGAGGTGTCAGGACCCTGAGGCACCAATCTGTGCGAAGCACTAGGCCCTTCAAGGGATCCTCATACCTGTCCCTAGCCCGACTCGAGGGAACCACAGGGAAAGGGGAAGGGGACCTCCTCCACCCGGAATAACTGGGAGAGCCAGCCCGGAAGCTCGAGGAAGAGGAAGGGCTGGATCCTCGGGGTGAAGACCACCCAGCAGGGCACCTGATTGGGAACCTGGATCTGTTGGATGAGACAGGCCTAGCAGGCTTGGCCTGCCTCTCAGCCCTGGCAAAAGTCTTCTCAAGTGCCTTGTGTCTCCTGGCCTCTTCCCTGGTGGAGGCCCTAGAGGGGTGCTGAACAGCCAGGGGCCTTGCAAGGAACTCCCCAGGTTTGGGCCCCTGCCCCACTTCTCCCCCCAGCAGGCCTTCCACATGGCCCTGGGGAATACCTGATCCCTCCTCCATACTCCCCACTTACGTGACCAGATACTGTGGAGGACGAGCAGGCCTCTGTAGGCTCCACCGGAGCCTGGGCCTGGGCAGCAAACAGAAAGACTAGGCTGATCTCCCTCTGGCCTGGGCCTTGGAAAGAATACATGGGCGAGAAGAGGCCCGCGCACATAGCGGCAGCCAAAATGGCCACCGGAACTAAAAAAGCGACTGGCGTGGCAATCCCGGGCCTGAAACGAGCCGCAATGGCCGCGACCGGTCTCCAAATATGTGCTCCGCAAACCAGGGGCTTCTCATGGCTCAAGGGCTCACACACCCCCTCCAAAGTCAGAACTGCACTGGATGCACAGCGGAGCACGCAGAAGCCGCCCAAATGCAAGCGGCGGCTCTGCAACCGCATGGGCACCTCGTGGCACTATCGGAGCTTCTGCCGGCCTTGCCCAAGGATCCAAGCTCCCCGCGACAGCTGCACTGGAGCGCCGCACCCCCACAACCCCGGGGGTAGGCTTGGGGCTCCGGGTCCACAGATGGGGGGGTGAGAACACCCCAGAGCCCCCACCCACCGCCAGAGGCAGAAAAGACTGACCCCTGGGCTGCAGCAACAAATAGAATTTTTGATAAATTTAAAGCAATTTAAAAGCCCAATTAAACCGAATACAGTAAGCCAATTCAAACAAACAGTACAAATCACTAACTCTCTACTCACTAAACTGAAGCAGTGCTGGGACCAATAGACTGTGAGGAAACTGGACTAGAAAGGCAGGAAGGAGCATTTAAGAAGTTTTACTCTCAGTTTTGGACCAATCAGGCTTTGAGAATACCCCACATGTGACCACTCCCTCTCTTCCACTGGAAAACTTGCAAGTTATAATCATAATTCAACATGGGTTTGTCAAAAACGGATCATGTCAGGCAAACCTTACTACAGTCTTTGACAATATGACAAAATTAGTGGACCAGAGAAATGCTGTGGATATAATTTACCTGGACTTCAGTAAGGCATTTAATAAAGTAGACCACAATCTACTATTGATAAGAGAGAAAAATGTGGGTCAGACAGCATCACCATCAGATGGATTCTTAATTGGTTGCTCAACCGCACTCAACATGTAGTCTTTAATGGAACTGTATCTACATGGAAGGAGTATGCAGTGGGATACCCAAAAGCTCTGTCTTAGGCCCAGGTACTCTTTAATATCTTCATCAATGATTTAGATGAGGAAATAGAAGGGGAACTCATCAAATTTGCAGATAACACCAAGCTGGCAGAAATAATCAACACTCTAGAACCGTGATGGCAAACCTATGACACATGTGCCAGAGGTGGCATGCAGGACCCTTGCTGTGGCCACGTGAGCCATCGCCCCAGCTCAGCTCTACTTTGGATGCGTGCACGCTTCCGCCTCCTTCCGGACAGCTGGTCTTCAGGCCTCTGCTGCAGATGCGTGGGGGAAAGAATGCATGCAGGGGTGCATGCAGGGAGCACATGCAGGGGGCGGGGATGCATCCCAGGAAGCCACACATGTGGGGTGTGTGCGCACATACAGGTGGCGTATATGGGGATGCATGCACAGGGGAGTATACAGGGGTGCATGCACGTGGGCCATTTGCGCATTGCATTTTGGGGGTTTGGGCATGCATGCGTGCATTTGCACGCACTTGCGCTTTGAGCACTCAGTTTGGAAAAGGTTAGCCATCACTGCTCTAGAAGATAGGCTCAAGATAAAAAAGATCTCAACAGACTTGAACACTGGACTGTATTTAACAATATAAAAAAGATGTTGAGACTCTAGAACAGGGGTGTCAAATTCATGTCACCACGGCGGCATCATGTGACATATCCCTTTGCTAAACCAGGCATGGGCGTAACCAGTACATGAAAGAATGCAGAGAAGAACAACAAAGATGATTAGAGGACTAAAGGCTAAAATATATAAAGAATCGTTGCAGGAATTGGATATGTCTACTTTAATTTTAAAAAAAGAACTAGGGGTAACATAATAGCAGTGTTCCAATCTAAGGGGCTACTACAAAAATGGGGTCAATCTATTCTCTAAAGCACCTGAAGGTAGGACAAAAAGCAGTGGATGGAAACTAATCAAGGAGAGAACAACTGGAACTAAAGACAAATTTCCTGATAGAATAATTAGTCAGTGGAATGACTTGCCTGCAGAAGTTGTGGGTGCTCCTATACTGAAGGAATTTAAGAAGAGATTGATAACAGTTCATCTGAAATGATATAGGGTTTCCTGTTAACCAGTAGGTTGCACTAGAAGAAGTTATAAGTTCCTTCCAATTCTGTTATTCTTGTCTCATGCTTTTCTCCACAATAGCCTTGGATGGCCCAAAGTCATCCAGCCAGCTTAGATCTCAGTCTCTTGCTTTTTAGGACAGTGCTTCTACCACTACACCAAACTGGCTCTCTAGATTCTTCCCATTCTTCAAGTTCTCAAGCAAGCCGTGGCAATCTCTGGGACAAAAGTTGCTAATAAGTTCTTTCTTTCATCATTTCTTATAACAATTAAACCACTTTTATAAATGTCACAGCTGGTTAAATCAGCTTCCTAAAATGAAGAGTCTGTATTCTCAGGAATCAGCAGTCTCAAATCTTACTATGTTCGCTTTTTTTCTCAGTTCAGTAAATACTCACTATAAAGGGACTTAAAGGATCATATCTCTCACCAGTTCTTAATGTTTTACATTATTTTATAATTTCATTTGCAAACATAGTTCAACATTTGTTTTTTGTTTCATTCCAAGTGATATTTGCAATCACTAAGAGTAAGGCAAGATTTATATAAAGTCCTTCATTTAACCAAATGCTTTCAGCTTCTCATTTGCTGCCTCCCCTCCCTCTTTCCCTCTGTAGTATGGTGCCAAGTCATTCATTACTATCTATTCCTTCAACAATAGCTGGAAATAATCCAACACATCTGGAAAACACCAAACTGAGGAAATTTACCCTATATCAACTGGCAAATAGGCAGATATTGGCAAGGCAGTATCCATAAATATATTCATCCAACAATCTCTTGCAATTACTGCCATAGTACAATTTCTGATTTTCAGTTTGTCCATTCCCATTTCATAAACCAATTAGCTCTATTTTTATTTCAAAGTTATGCATCCCAAATATGCATCACTAAACTACATATACCTTAGAACTGAGAGAGATGGTGTCAATATGTTGGCTTGCAAAGCATGCTTCACTTAGAAAAGTTTGTTGATTATTCTTGCGACATAGTAGCTAAAATATACCAAAACATATAATCATGACTATTATCAGGAAACGCTACATGCGCTCTGATACATTTATACCTGGTAACCAAGACTACAAGTAATCCTTGAGTTATTAACACAATTAAAGTCAAAATTTATGTTACTAATAAGACAGTTGTTACGTGAGTTTTGCCCCTTTTTATGACCTCTTTTGTTGTTTGTTGTTGTTTGTTTGTTGTTGTTGCAGTTGTTAATCAATCACTGCAGCTGTTAATAACATTGCTGTTACATGCATCTGGCTTCCCCAATTACTTTGCTCATCAGAAGGTTGCATAACAATTTATGTTGCCATGTGTCTGAATTTTATCCTGTGACCATGAGCATGTTGCAACAGACGTAGTGTCATAAGTCACTTTTTCCAGTACCATTGTAACTTTGAACAGTCATTGAACAAATTATTATAAGTTGAAGTCTTTTTGTATATCTTTTCTAATTTGCTATTATCAGAATACTTTAACTGATCAAAACAAAAGTCTATATCTATGAGTTCATCTAGTAACAAACACAACATATGAAACAGGGGTGATATTCACTTACATTCCCCACCAGTTCACAAATGTGAGCATGCCTACCTCGTTGACGCATGCGCTTTGGTGAAAAATGGGATGCCATAGAGCCTAAATGGGATGCCATAGAGCCGTGGTGGGTGGGCAGAGCAATCCGCAATTTCCATTACTGGTTTGAGTGAACCAGTCCGAACCAGCAGAATATCAGCTCTGCTATACTCAAGTTTAATAAGCTACACAGGAATTTGGAGTTATACTGAGCAAATTAATGAAGACACAGAAATAATCCCTAGGTCTAGCCTCTTTTACAAAGCAAAAACTTTATTCACTTACCCATGAAATTGCTACTTGATGTTATTAGCTAATCTTGAAATTAGTAAGGTAGTTGAAGTTCGTGACCCGTCAAAACCGCGGTCCACTAAAGCGCGCCCGATCAAAGCGCGTACATGACGTCATCAGCAGCGCGACAAATAAAATTAAAAATAAAATAAAATAAAATTAAAATAAAATTAAAGCAAGCCAATTCACATAAAGATAAGGGTTAGGTTTAGGGTTAGGGTTAGGTTAAGGGTTAGGGTTAGGGTTACGTTAAGGGTTAGGGTTAGGGTTAGGGTTAGGGTTAGGTTAAGGGTTAGCGTTAGGTTTAGCATTAGGTTAAGGGTTAGGTTTAGGGTTAGGTTTAGGGTTAGGTTAAGGGTTAGGCTTAGGCTTAGGGTTAGGGTTAGGTTTGGGGGGGTTAGGGTAAGGTTTTCGCTTTAATTTTAAATTTACCGTTCACAGCGTGCCGTTTTCGTTGCGCTGTGATGACGTCACGTACGCGCTTTTGTCAAGCGCGCTTTAGTCTACCGCGGATTTGTGGTGGAACCGTTGAAGTTAGGCGGCGAATCTGCCAATGCAGGTAGTCCTTGACTTATGATACAATTGAGTCCAAAATTTCTGTTGCTAAGTAAGACAGCAGTTAAGTGAGTTTTGTCTCATTTTATCTTTCTTATCACAGTTGTTAAGTGAATCTCTGTAGTTATTAACACAATTGTTAAGTGAATCTGGCTTCCCCACTGCTTATCAGGTTGCAAAAGATGATCACATGACCCCAGGACACTGAAACCATCATAAATACAGGCCCAGTTGTCAAGTATCCAATTTTCTACCATAAGACCATGGGGATGCTGCAACAGTTTTAAGTCACAGTCATCACTTTTTTCAGTCATGTTTGAACTGTGAACAGTCATCAAACAAATGGTCGTAAATCCAGGACTACATGTATGTGGCTTTGGCATTACCAGATCACAAATTATCTGGTAATGGTAAATTATCATAAACCAAATTATCTGGTATCTGGTAAAATTATCTTGGAGTCCTAGTGGACACCATTTAAATATGAGCCAGCAGTGTGCAGCAGCTGCCAAAAAAGCCAACACAGTTCTAGGCTGCATAAATAGAGGGATAGAATCAAGATCACGTGAAGTGTTAATACCACTTTATAATGCCTTGGCAAGGCCATACTTGGAATACTGCATTCCATTCTGGTCACCACAATGTAGAAAAGATGTGGAGATCCTGGAAAGAGTGCAGAGAAGAGCAACAAAGTTGATTAGGGGACTGGAGACTAAAACATATGAAGAACGGTTGCAGGAACCGGGTATGTCTAGTTTAAGAGAAAAAAGGACTAGGGGAGACATGATAGCAGTGTTCCAATATCTCAGGGGTTGCCACAAAGAAGATGGAGTCAAACTATTTTCCAAGGCACCTGAGAGTAGAACAAGAAGCAATGGGTGGAAACTAATCAAGGAGAGGAGCAACTTAGAACTGAGGAGAAATTTCCTGACAGTTAGAACAATTAATCAGTGGAACAGCTTGCCTCCAGAAAGTGAGAATGCCCCAACACTGGAAGTCTTTAAGATGTTGGATAGCCATCTGTCTGAAATGGTATAGGGTTTCCTGCCTAGGCAGGGATTAGACTAGAAGACCGCCAAGATCCCTTCCAACTCTGCTATTGTATTATTATTGGTAGGATCACAAATGATTTGCAGTACAATAAAGAAAGGTTTCACATGAAGTAACCTTTCACCTACTTAGTTTCCCCTCAAATAACTTTTTAAAAATGATTCTTTCCACACTAAAACATATTTGGTTTGTCTCTTTATTTGCCAATCCTTTTATGTGCTTTCTAGATTCTTGTTTTTGGTTCAAGCTTCCATGTACATAATCTTTATGAAAGCTAAGTAAGTGCAACTGTAATAATATTCTAAAACTGTTTTCCAAATGGAATTAAAAATCTGGATTCCAGCATCTCATAATTTGGCTGAACTCACAAATTCTGTTTTGAATACAGAGGTTTGCAATATGTGATCCTGTTGGAGCTCAATGGCATTACATGGAGCAGAAATCAACCATGTGACTTTAATTTTTCCAGTAGGTGAAGGAACATTGTAATGAACACCACTGATTGCTATGCTGGTCTTATTCCAGCATACTGCTGTACATTGCTGATCTACATTAAATAACACAGCAAATAAACACTTCAAGCAAGCTATGCAATGTGTATTAGGATGGCATTATATTAATATTAATCTTTAATATTTTATTGCCTGCCTGTTTATTCAGAGATAAAGCACAAGAAGTATGGCATAAAATAATATACTTTATTAAATTTATACAGGTAGTTTTTGACTTGCGACCAAAATTGAGCCCAAAGTTTATGTTGCTAAGTAAGACAATTATTAAGTGTATTTCGCCTCACTTTCTTGCCACAGTTGTTAAATGAATCACTGCAATTATTAAGTGAGTAACATGGTTGTTAAGTGAATCTGGCTTCCAGGTTGACTTTGCTTGTCAAAGGACACAAAAGATGATAACATGATCCTGGGACACTTCAACCCACATAAATAGAAGATAGAATATAGAATAATTTGAGGCAGTTGCCAAGCATCTGAATTTTTATCACGTGATCATGGAGATGCTGCAATAGTCGTGTGTAAAACAATCCACTTTTTCAGGGCCGTTGTAACTATGAACAGTCAGTAAGTGAACTGTTGTAGGTTGAGGACTATCTAAAAGAAAGTTATATAATTGTATTAAATACATAATACATGCAACCTGAGTTCCAGTGATTTGGGCAGTTTACAACTATTTAAACATTTTTTTAAACAAATACAGAAAACATTAAAAACAGCACAAGACAAAGGTACAACAGAAAGGAAAAGCAATCGTCCTGTCCAAAGCTCTGGATAAAGAGCCAGTCTTTAAGACCCTTCGAAATCTCAGAAGGGTGGGACCTGTTCAAATTTCGGGGGTGGAGACCTCATTCCAGAGGACAGACGGGCAGATCCATAATTAACTGAAGAGCCCAGTCCTATGCAAGTTTCTTAGAATAGATCAAGAACTGCAACGTAATACCTCAATATAGCCTCAAACTGGTAGGTGATACAAAACGAGAATTGAGGCGCTCTCTCTCTTTCTCTCTGAGTAATGAAAAAAAATTCCATTACCACGTTTGCATTTTGTTCAGAGACATGAGATTACTTCCATTTTTTTCTAAGTCTTGTTTATTTACCACTATATGGCAAGCAGAGAAAAAGCACTGGTATTCACAAAATAGCACCATAAACCCTCATGTTTTCTTACAAGAAGTATTTGCATCCCCATGTTATCTTCAGCTCACTGCCCTCCATCTCTTCCACAAAACAACTACTTCATTTCACAGCCCCAACGCAACCGGGGACCTCAGCGAAAGAAAGCTCTTCCTTCCTTAAAGTGGTGCCGTGACTTGTGTCAATGGCTTTTCTAGCAAAACTCATAAACTTCCTGTTTGCTGGGGGGGAGGCAGAGAAGATCTTTTGCAATCGGAAATGATTTTTGCTTCATTTGAAATATTTCGAATAAATAAAACGTATAAAAGTTTTCTGTTTTCCTTTTGTGCTTCAAAATTATTCCTCCCTAATATGAATTACTCCCTTGCTGCTAATTGGGTACAATGCTATTTTGATTCATGTTCTTATAAAGTGCAATCCGTTACAGTAGATTGTATTTCTCAGACTGCGGCGTGAACATCGCAGGGGTGAAAAATATCTTCTTCCTGTGCCTTCCTGGGTTTGCAAAAAACCTTGCAATAATAACGTTTGCAAGATTTTGCCCAACGGTAACTATTTGGCCTATGCTGACTCCTTGCCCTTTGTTATCAGATTTCTGGTCAATGAAACAGAGATCGGAATGATATTTCCCTCCCCGTTTTCACAGGAAGAGAGCTCTGAACCCAGCCGAGCTTAGCTCTAATGCCTACACAGGACAGGTGAAATTCCTCCTCCGTGTTTCTCATCGTCAGCCAAACCAAACAGTGCTGAGTTGAGCTAATTCAAACTTACCTTAAATGAAATGTCAACCTGCCATTTCTGGCCGGAGTGTTTGCAGCCCCGCTTTCTCTTTCTCTTTCTTTCGATTGCCAACCCTATCCCCACCCCCAAGTTGCTAGGCAACCACATGATATGGCTGCGCTTGCATGGCCACCAATACCTAACCCTGCCTGATCATTTTTATTTCATGTCTTTCATGGAATATAATGAAATCCCCTGGCACAGCTTCCCTTTCAAAGAGGGAGGGTCATTTCCTGAAGAATTTTGGAATCTGTCATCTTCAAAATGTCATCACCATGGCCAAGGGCCTGTCCCTTGCAAGACTTTCTTATTGTGATCCCTAAAAATAGCATTGATACCCAACATAGTTATGTAATCCTAATTTTGCTTTGTTTTTATTTTCATATGTTAATTCTTTGAATTATTTAGAAGGAAGTAATTAAGAACATTTTGAGGCTTTATCTTTTATAATCAGGGTTGATTTAAAAAAAAAAGATTTAGTGGTCGGAGTGACAAATTTAAATAAATAATTGTCATAATCTAGTGTTGTCCCCAAAGATGGGCTGGGTATCGAAGCCGTATAAGTCACCGGACACAATGTGTGATATAGAATTATACTTTTATTTTGGTACCAAGATATAAGGACCCCGGTTGAAAAGGTAATCAAGAGCCAAGATTAGAATCTTATAGCAGTTTTTATAGTCAAGGGATGGTTACATTCAGCCCTTTGTCCTTCCCCTAATAATGCATGCATAACAGATAATATTGATTGGTTAGGAATTTCAGCCCCCCCCCCCCTTAATCCTGTACGCTTGTTATGTTAAATAGCTAAATGTCAGGTCACCTGTTTTTCATCCCAGGTCATAGGTAACTTGCAAAGTGTGCCTGCTATGTGGGTTTTGGGTTTTTTCTTATCAGTGAGCTATTCTTGTTCCTAATATCCTGGCTAGTGGTTTTAAGGTGCTTAGTTCTGTTTCGATGTTAATGTGTCCCCCCTCTTCCTATTGCAGAGCAGAATAAAAAGCAAATAGTTTCATTCGAGGCAGCAATAGCAATAGCAATAGCAATAGCAGTAGACTTATATACCGCTTCATAGGCCTTTCAGGCCTCTCTAAGCGGTTTACAGAGAGTCAGCATATTGCCCCCAACAATCTGGGTCCTCACCCCCATGATCCCCCTCCTTCCACAGAGAAAAATAAAAGCAGTTTAAAACTTTTGTCTGAAGCAGCAACCCCCTCCCCCCAGTCTCCAGCCTTCCTCTGCAGTGAGAGAGACAGGAAGGAGCAAAGCTCTTGATTGTCCAAGGCAAAGAAATGAAGACAAGAGAAAATGTTTTATCAGAATTCATATTCCTCATTCTCATGTCTATTCTATTCATACCTGAGTCCTATCTCCACATGTGACCCTTCCTCTGATCCCCAGGGCCTCATCTGGACATACATTCCATCATCTGATCCTTCAATCCCTCCCTCAAGGACCTTGGGAAGGCCTCCCCCCCTCAGGATCCTTAACAACTCTAGGCTCCCCCTCTTGGGTGGGAGTAGGCAATTAGCTATGTTCACAACAGTCCTCCTAAGACTATCAGTCATTATTTGCTCTAGTGACCTTATAACGTGTTGTATGAGTAGAGGTATCACATAGGGAATGAAGGCTAGTCCTGCTACCCCACACAGCAACAGGAACAACGGCTGTTTGACCCAGGCTTTTCCTGACAACCATGAAAACCACTGGTCTGTCCCTAGTAATCTCTGTCCAATCTGGGATTCTCTGTCTTGCAGGTTCTTCGCAGCTTCTTTGACCACTCCTGATTTATTCATATTGAAACAACATTCTTCTAAAAACAAACACCAACCACCTTTCTCAGCTGTCAGGAGGTCCAGGCCTTGTGGATTTTGGAAGACTATTGCTGCCAAAGAATCTATCTGACCTTGCACTTAGACCAAAGTCCAGGCGATCTGACCTAGGCTATGTTGGAACCTCTCTGGCAGCTGCTTACACTGCACTGTAGAGTGAGCTAGGCCACCCACCCCTCTCCTAACTGCTGTGCCTATCCACAGGATCACTAACAGTGGGATCATTAACGGCACTCTTTTCTGATCATGTCCTTTGACAGGGACTGGGAGGGACTGTTCCCCAGCAACAACACCCCTCTTTGTCCCAGTCCAGTTCCAAGGCAAACATGCATATGCATTCCCCCCAAGCAAGAAGAAGATCCCATTTTCTTCCAAACAAACTGCCATGCCCACAGAGAACGTGAAAGCGCTTGTATTCATTATGTCAGACCCCCAAGTCCCTGCTAGAAACATGCCAGTTAATGGCTGGAGTAGAAGTCTTTCGTGTCCCTGGACTTAGTGAATGATAGAGAGAACTGTAGGCTCCAGGAAATAGCGGGAGCTCTCATTTCCAAAGGGAAAAGGAGCAAGTCTGAGCCCTATTTGTTCCTAAAGTGGGAATTTAGGTGCTGCAGACTGGCTTTTACATGATCCCTTCATGGAGTTTCCTCTCTGTTTGGTAATGTAAAGCTGCAGCCGAGCAGAGAAAGTGACCTTGTTTCTGTAGAGTTTGTATGTGGAAGGGAAAATGTTTTGGGTAATTTTGACATCCTTTTTCTGAGGAGGGCTTATGGTCAATTCCATTTGGCACCCTTGCCAGTGGTCCCCCATCCTTTCCCCCACTGGAGTGCCCTCCTGGGAGTCCTGACTCCTTTTGATGCATAAGGAAGGTGGCCCCAGAAGACTTATGCCAACAGCCAAGGGCCAATGATAGGAAGGTGGCCAACTCCCAAGTTTACCCAGATTTTATAGAGGTCATCATATAGTTTTGCATCTGTTGGGATCCCCTCCATCTAGGGCCTCTCTCAAAGGCTATGGTGGCGTTGGTGTTCACCCAGAGTTCAAGAATGTCAGGGGCTGTGTGGTATGCTGATGGGAATGCGGACAAACACAACCAACTTCATTTAGCTAAAGTTGGGTAGATTGGTTGACCAGACTCTGAGCTATGTTCAGTATTTTCACCATATAGTCCCGTTCCCTCAAATGTGACATAGGCCCCTTTTTAGTCTGGATATCCTTCCTTCTGTCCAACTTGGATTTGGGTTTAGATGATGGACTGGGTTTGGGACAGTGAAGGACACGATAGGTGCAGCAGCGGTAATGGGGGGAGTAGATTGGCTCAGGTCTCTCTTCATTTGGGGTTGCAGAAGAGCCCAAACCATGGGCCCTGATCCTTCCTCTCCCCCCTCAGGATCCTTAACAACTCTGGGCTCCCCCTCTTGGGTGGGAGTAGGCAATTGGCTATGTTCACAACAAGCTGAGTTGTTATTGAGGACCCTATCTACCAGGAGGGCACACACAAATGCCAAACACAGCCATGGAGGATTCATGCCTGCCAATATGAAAATGTCAGGGTAGTTCGATGGATCTAGGTCTGAGATGGAAATAATCTCTTCAGCATGAAAATCAGGAACCTCACTTCCTCCTCCTGTGGTTCAGGTTCAAGGAGTTCAATCCAAATTCTCACACTCAGTTTGACAGTCCACACACACAGCACAACAGTCACAGCAATGGGAATAACAACATTAAGTGATGCAGTTGCAATCGCAAAATCAACACATCAGTGAGCTGAACATTATTGGGTGTGGTCTGGGGAGAAGTAGTCTCAGTCCTGGGCTGCCCATAGAGCCAAGTATAACATCCACAATCTCAAAACTCCCAACAGACTCCAGAAGACCCACTCCCAAGATCCTTCAAACCTAAGTGTCCAGAGGGGTTGCACACTTGTCACTGTCACAGTCTGTGTTCACAGGGGCAATGACTCCTTCCTTGGGGATGGGCTAGTTCCAGAAGAAAAAATGTCCAATAAAACAAATTGTGGTCAGCATAATCAGCAACACTAGGGCCAAATTCACCGCACCTATAGCTGTGTATTACAGTCCTAAAACGCCTCAAAATTGGCCAAGTCAGCAAAAGTCAAGAGGATGGTGTTGAAATGCGGATTAGGTGGTGGCCTTTCATTTGAAAAGAAACTTCAGTCCCAAGTTTCTGTCGCCCTATGGTTTGGGGGTCACAATCCACTGCTCCAGCACCTCCTGGTCTGGTTCTTTATATGGGAATGATGGACCCACAAGGATAAGCCTTTCACCTTCAGGGTAATATATGAGGTCAGCAGCACTTGGAATGGGCCTTTCCACTTTTCCTGGAGTGGAGAATCGAGCCTCCACCATTTCACTAGAACCCAATCTCATGGTTGAAAGGAATGCACTGGATGGTCCAGGCCCAAACATTTGTTTTCAGCATTTAATGAGAAAGAGAATTCATATCCCAGCAAGCTGGCTCACATACTGATGGAGCATCTCCTTTCCCACCAATGCATAGGCTCCCCACCTATACTATAGAATGGATAGGCATATCCATACAGAAGTTCAAAGTGGCTAAGGCCACTATGTTTTTGTGGGGCAATTCTGAGTTGTAGCAAAGCTATGGTAATGGTCTGTAGCCAGTGCAGGTCAGCTTCCTGGTAGAGTTTGGATATGGACTACTTCTTTAGCCCTGATTGCATGGCATGGAAAAGCCTCAACCCACCCAGAAAAGTTACACATCAAAACTAAGAAATATTTAAATCCCAGTTTCCGGGGAAATTCAGTGAAATCTATTTGCCACAAAGCACCTGAGTATGAGTCCTGTAGAAGGACTCCCAAAGGAGGTTTCTGTGCTGTCTTTGGGTTGTTTTGTGCACAATGAAGACAGGCTGCAGTGAACTGGTTAGCAATAGCATGTGTGCCTTTTGTCAGCATGTATTGGGTAGCAAAATGAGTGAGCGCTTTAGCCACCCAATGTGTTTCTTTGTGTAATTGGGTCAGCAAAGCTCTTAGAGGAACCTTAGGCACCACCACCCTTTATCCTAACTTCCACCTCCCATCCTGGAACTGAGTGGATCCTAGGTCTTGAGCCCATTTTTCTTCCTCCTTAGTATAGGATGGTTTGAACATGGATTTTTCCAACTGATAGAGGATCAGAGGCCAGCTGAGCATCCTCTTTTGCTGCCCTATTTCTCTTTGCCACCAAGGTGTCTTCATTGGAATGACCCCTGACATGCATGACTGCAACCTTGTGAGGAAAATGTATAGCTTCCAGTAATTCCATGATCTGGAGCCCATTTTTGATTGCCCCCCCCCCCCCCGGGCAGTGAGCATACCCCTTTCTTTGCAAATAGCCCCATGAGAATGTAAAACTTCAAATGTATATTTACTGTCTGTATAGACATTAACCCTCTTCCCTTTTACCAACTGACTGGCCTGGGATTCTAATTACTGATCCCCACAAACCATCTCCTTGTACAATTCTTCTGGCAGTTGTTTCCCTGGTCTCCCGCTCTTCCTGTCTAAGAGCCTTGGTGAGAAAAATTGTGCTTCTTCTTCCCTTTTGAAGTTCCTTCTTCTCTGAGGTTTGAGCCCGATTAGTAAATACTTTGTATGCCAATTCCACAAGTTCAGAGATTGCCTTTCCTGGGACCCCCTCTGTCTTCTGTAATTTGGCCCTAATGTTGTCTGCAGACTGACTAATGAAAATCATATTGACCATTCTCTGATTTTCTTCAGCCTCGGAAGCCAATTCAGTATATTGCCTAAAGGTTTGATAAATGCATTCTAGGAATTCCCCTGGATTTTCATCTTGTTTCTGTGGAATTCCCAAAGTTCTTAACCTTTGGGACCTCCTGTCTGAGTCCTAACAAAACCAAGATCCAATAGTTCTGCAGCTGAATGATTGAGGTTTCCAATCTGATTCTTCCAGTGGGCATGTCCAGTCCAGATCTGTAGCATGATCCTTCTGCAAAGCCTTACCCATGGTTCCCTTCATCATCCTTCTTTCCTCTGGAGTTAATAAAATTTCCCAGATTTTCAATGGCTGCCCATGTAAGCTGGTGAGTTCGGAAAATGGGTAAAAATGGGCATGCATCTGATCTGGATTCTCTCTATAATTAGGAGTGTGATTTTTCCAATTATATAAATCAGCCATTGAGAATGGAGCTTACATTCTTACATAGCTCCCCCTCAGCTCCTCACAATACAATTTTCCTTAGGGGCAATTGGAGTTCTGGCTCAAGTGATCCCTTGGACTGGGTGTGTGGTCCAGTTGATCTGTCCCTTCTGGAACCTTTTTTGTTTCCTTCTTCCTGGCCCCACCTACTGGGACCGTTTGTTCTTCCTGACCAGTATGAGATTCCTCCTTTTAATGTTACAGTTTTAGATTTGTTATCTGGGATTTTATTCCTTTTTGCCTTGCCTCCTGGAGGCACATTATCCTTGTGACTATTTCTCAGAGATTTTTCTAAGAGTGTTGATTTCCGTCCACCCTGGACTTCATATCTTACAACCCCTGGGGGCGTCACCTGCAACAGTCTCACCTCGTCCTGTAGATGGTCAAGCTTGGCCATGCAACCTGAGAAAGCCTGGTTTTTGTTTCCAATATCTTCCACCACATTGAAATTGTCCACACCTTGATTTTCTGGGCTTCGACCTTTGAGTCCCACTCCACCCAGGGACTTATGTCAGGGCCAAGTCCAAAGGGTCATTCAGTCACCCTTTCTCTGAGCCAGGATGGCATGCATGTCCACTCCAGGAGCACTTGCTATTTAAGTTCCCTGGTCACAGCTCAGATGAGCTCACAAGGACTTAAGGGTGGCTGCCCCCAGATGAACACACAGCCAAGGTACCTGGCCAGATATAATTCTTAGGAACCATTCACTCTCCTCTCAACTGCCAACTTACATGACCTGGAGGGCTCCATTTTGATTTGTCCCTCAGGCAGTGGTGGATCCAAGCGTATCTTCCCACATTCTCCACCAAATTGTTGTCACCAAACCTGGGCTCTTGCTGGTATCGAAGCCATATAAGTCACCGGACACAATGTGTGATACAGAATTATACTTTTATTTTGGTACCAAGATATAAGGACCCCGGTTGAAAAGCTAATCAAGAGCCAAGATTAGAATCTTATAGCAGTTTTTATAGTCAAGGGATGGTTGCATTCAGCCCTTTGTCCTTCCCCTAATAATGCATGCATAACAGATAATATTGATTGGTTATTTGGATTTCAGCTCCCCTAAACCCTTATGCTTGTTATGTTAAATAGCTAAATGTCACATCACTTGATTTTCACCTCAGGTCACAGGTAACTTGCAAAGTGTGCCAGCTATGTGGGTTTTGGGTTTTTTCTTATCAGTGAACTATTCTTTTTCCTAATATCCTGGCTTTTAAGGTGCTAACTTCTGTCTTGATCTTAATGTGCAGCCCCCCCCCCTTCCTATTGCAGACCAGAATAAAGAACAAACAGTTTTATTTGAGGCAGCTTCCCTGCAATCCCCCTCCTTCCACAGAGAAAGGTAAAAGCAGTTTAAAACTTTTGTCTGAAGCAGTCCCCCCCCCCCCACACACACATACCTGCCTCCCTCTGCAGTGAGGGAGACAGGAAGGAGCAAAGCTCTTAATTGTCCAAGGCAAGGAAATGAAGACAAGAGAAAATGTTTTATCAGAATTCATATTCCTCACTCTCATGTCCATTCCATGCATACCTGAGTCCTATCTCCACATGTGACCCTTCCTCTGATCCCCAGGGCCTCATCTGGACATACATTCCAGCATTTGATCCTTCACTAGCCCAGCTAAGGGTAAATATTTGTAAGAGGTAGGCCAGTGTTTTTCAATCTTGCCAATTTGAAGACAAATTTCAGTCCATCATTATCTGGCTAGGATAATCTCTGGGAGATCTTCAAATTGTCAAAATTCAAAAACCATTTTATTTATGGCTGGCTGGGAGTGTAAAGATGGCAGCCACAACTATATGATCTTAGGTTCACTATTTTTACATGTGTTTCATAAGAGGCAAAGTTTTACTTACATAATCTCAGTCACTGTTTCAACTTCCTCCCCTTTCAGATACCTCTGGTAAAACTACAATCCTGTGTATTCTTAATGCTTACTGAACAATCTGAACCCAATAGTTTTACTTCAAATAAGCAAGCACAGGATTAATCTACATGCTTCATTTTATTACAGCCCTATGGCAGAGATTTGGAGCACTGTTAACTTTAGCCCAGTGAGACAGAAGGCATTTCCACATGAATTCTCTATTCTACCTCTGGCTCTCTGTGATCTAACAGCAACAGGGTTTGGATCTGAGGTTATTTCTGGTAGAGCCATAATACATTTAAAACTGAGATAAAACTGATATTTTCTGTAAAATGCTGTCGCCAAGGGGAGAGTACAATCTGTTTCATCATTTCCAAGAAATGTTGTTTTATTTTGTTTCCCAGTACCTGGGTTTAAGCTGCTCTAGCACATTTTCAAGGAGAAAAGTGTTTTGATAGCTCTTAAGATGACCTTCATAAGAATCATGACAAATGCACATAACACTAAGTTAACATGGAATGTAAGCAATTTGCTTTGTTTGTCTTTTTGCCTGATATAGACATGAGGGCATTTTGTTACCAGGATCTGTAGAATCTTCAGGTGGACACTGATTCTTCTCCTTTTAGATATTATATGTTTGACAGTTTAAGAATAGAACTAGAAGTAATATGAAACTGCTGCTACTTCCAAATAAACATATCAGCCAGGGATGAGGAACTAGGTCAACTGTTCAAAGAATTGATGAATTGGAGGATGGTGTATTCGCAATACACATGCACCACAATAGACATGAACATTTGACCTGAGTCTCCTAACCATACCTTTCTTTGGAAGATTTATGATCATTTGGTATAAAACAAATCCTGCACTCCTTAATCCAATTTGCTCTTCTCATGTACTCATGTACAAATTCAGTTACTACACTTGTTAGATTATTAAATTGGATTATATACCTGTTGTATATATGGAATGTATGTGTGGGATCTTCTCCTTTGTTTCAACAGTACAAACACTTGGACCAATCCTAATTTAAAGCAACCTGACTGTGTTAACTCTTAAAGAAAAGTGTGTTATCACCTACACAATCAACCTACATTATGAGTAGTGTGAACAAACTTGGCTATAATATCCAGTCCTTATTTCAATTTTTAATTGCTACCTGACTCCGCACAGTTTTCTTCTGTATTTTATGAACAGATCTCAAGTTCCAATTTGAGGCCTGAAAACCTGAATGCTCTTGTCTAGTGAATGGAAGAAGCTCGTTCCTTTTCCCTTGTAGCCTTAAAGCCATGGCTAAGACTTGGAATGGAATAGAATTCAAATTTAGAAATGGCAAGATCTGTAATTTATTTTCTTTTTCTTTCTTTGTGAGCTCCTCTCAAGGTTAAACAAATACTATAAAATATATCTCCCCAACTTCATAGTAAGGCAGCTCTTGGTCTCTGAATGACATACCAGAATAGGAAGTTCATAGCTAGGATAATAGTTGTGAGGGAGTAATTGGAAAGAAGACCATAGTGAAGAAGGAAAGATACCAAAGAACTAAAGAGAAGAAAGATGCTACTATTTTTATCCATAATATAACTCCCTCCCATTGCAACTAGATAGGACGCACATGGAAAGTACAAAGAAAATAAAAGAAACTAGGCTCTCCCTAATTATGCAGTCACAGTTATACAGGAGCCTGGGCAGATGCAGGGAGTAATATACAGAATATGGGGAGAACCAGTAAGATACATGGGATAAAAATGTCATGTGCATACAGTGGCTTGAAGCTGGATAATAGGGAGAAAATGCCCCTTCTATCATGAGACTCTACTGTTGCCTTATTCTTATTTCAGATTGTCCATCAGCTAGATAGGGAGGCTGTTGGGGATATTTTTGGGGGGATGTGTGCTCCTGACAGGATGAGGTGAAGATGTCTTCAGGTAAACTTGTTCTTAGGATTGTTGCAAGAATAAAACAAAGAAAACAATGAATTTTATATTTTCTAAGAAAAACCTGAATGTGCAATTCATCGATAAATCCTTCTTAATAGTTCATACATACTCCTTCCTCCTCCTTTCTTTCCCACTTTGTTGTCTTCTTTTTTTCATCCTCCTCTCCCAGTTTTCTTTCCATTTATCAACAGTTTTCTTTCTTTCAGAATTGTCTAAGCGCTATTGCAAGGTATTTTTCTGAAAGTGCAGTCTCATCTTAGGAGATGGAAGGGGAAAACTTAAAACAGTCATTCCACTAGATTTCTTATTCTAAATGTAGGAATGTTCTGGAATGCGAAAACAAACCACTCCTATTTTTTCCCTCTTCAGTGACCTGGTGCCTTGCATGCCTAAATGCTGAAGTCCCAGACTAGAAGAAATGCAGTGATACTAAATATTCTCCAACATCAAAGGCAGAGCTAAATTTCACATGTTCGGTGGAGTCTATAAGATAAATATAATTGTCTTTAAATTAAAATTGGAATAGCAATTCAATAGGATTCTGTTTCCCAATGTTATAACAAGGAATGCCAACAAACCCCAGACATCTGATGTGGACTCAGCAACTTCTCTACTTATTAGGGAAACCTCCTTTAATTTATGTGATAAAATCTCTTTTTCTCCTCTATTTCAACACCTCTCTGCCTTTTAATAGGCAATCTGTTAAAGAGGATGGATGCAGTGCCCTCCTTTGACTTATTTTGGTATATGTCATTGGTTAAAAGGATAAAATATTCTTACCAGTTCTCTCCACATGGAGTTGGTTTGATTATAAAAGGAACATTCATAGATACCAACTTTTAATTTTGAGGAATTAAGTCTAGCTTCTCGCTTTTGAGAACAAATACATTTACCATTAATAAAAGTTGTCCATTAAAAAGATAAAGACTAGTTACTAAAAAAAAATCTCCCTTCATGCAAACCCATTTAAATACCATACATAAATTAATTATACTTGTTGTCCCCAATCCCCTAATTGGTCATTCTCTAAGTTGTAATTCCAACAAATCAAGAAGATTCCAGATTGTGAAAGCTTCAGTTAAGTATCTGACTTACCTATATGAATATTGCCTATATTGACTGGGAGCTCTTCAGATCTTAAACAAAATTGTGACTTAAGACTTGAAATATGAGCCATATTACTGAGCTACATTGCATAGAATAAAGAGAATGACCTTGATAGAGAAAAAAAGATCTTTTGCAAGGCAACAAGCAGATAAACATTCTAGAAGCCAAGAGAAGGGAGGAAGGGTTGAAAAGCTTCTCAGACACTTTTCTATAGGCCAATCTTGGTTGTGAAATTGAGAAAGAAAAAGAGAGTCCAAGCTATTCAAAAGAAGAAAATATTATATGGGAAAATTAAATCTTTGAACATCTTAAATTGTGCACACTCACAAGTTTGAGTCTATCATCAGCAAATAGTTAGAAGGGATATTTAATCTTGTCTAATTTAATTTTTATTCAGTTTCCAAGTTTTAGGCACAGAGCATATTTTTTAACATTTATTGTCTGAAGACCTTAGAGATAAATTCTGGGATGTTATACTTACAACATGTACAGAAAATATTGTCATTATATCTTCATTAAGGTGACCAGATTTTAACATTGGTAAAGAGGGACACCATTGACCAAGGCAGGGGGGGGGTGTTGATTAATTTTAAAAAAATCAGGACTTTTCAGCCCCATTCCAAGAACCTTCCTGTAAATAGTCATAAAATATAATTATATGAATTAAATGCAGTCTTATTCAAGGATATAATTTATTGGCTATTTTAAAAAAATTAAATGTAATATAGGCAGTCCTCAATATACAACAGTTCATTTACTGACAGTTCAAAGTTACCATGGCACAGAAAAAGGACTTCTACTGTTTTTCACACTTATGACCATTGCAGCATCCCCATGGTCACGAGATTTACATTTGGATGCTTGGCAACTGACATAGATTTATGACAGTACAGTTTTTTGGAGTCATGTGATTCCCGTTCACAGCCCTCTGACAAGCAAAAAATGGGAAAAGCAGATTCACTCAACAACCATGATACTAATTTAACTGCAATGATTCACTTAACAAATGTGGCAAGAAAAATTGGCAGTTTTTGAATATGTTTATAGTTTCTCCAGGAACTGAGCTAGACTCAATGAAGATTACATCTTGTAAAAGGAATTATAGGTAAAACACTGAAATAGTTTAATCAGCAGAAGCATGTTTGCTTGATTCAGCAACAAGTATTATTAAATTCAGTGAGGCTCCTGTTGTCTTCTAGCCTCCTTCAAGCCAATTCTCTCAAGATCTGCACCTCTGTACTGAGACTTCAATTCCCAAAATTCTCACGCTGGCATTTAAATCTGTTGTTTAGGAATTCTGGGCGCTGTAGCCTCCATTCTGCCAGGTTGGAAAATGCATTGATACTACTGAATGTATTTACTGTGGGATCCAATTATGCTCTGCAGAGTTGTGCATACTGTATGGGAGAAGTTCTGGCAGATGGGAGGGGCGAGCCGGAGGGGATGTGTGAGGCTTACAGGGCTGTCTGAAGAGGCAAGCTTCCCGGAGGCTGGTCTCCCACACCCCACGCCCTCCCCTCCAGCCGGGCAACGCCACTGAGCTCTTTGCCACCAGCGATTCTCGGTGCTGCTGGAAGAAAGAGGCGGACATGGAGTTTGGCCACCTCCATTGCCTGATCCCCACTGGCCCTGCAGCTCCCGCTGGTTCCCTTTTACCCACACCATCTCCACCACAGCTCTGCCTGGGACAACCACCGCCGCTCATGGCTCTGCCAACCTCTCGACCTCCCCTCATCCTAGGCTCTCCTCATGGTCTCTCGTCTTGTTTCTGACGGGGAAGGGTCCCTGGCCACCTGCAGCTTGCCACCCTTCCCCCTCCCACTCATCCCCTCCTGAGAAAGGAAGGAAGGAAGGAAGGAGGGAGGAGAAGGAGATCGAGAGAGGGATGGAGATAGGAAAGGAGGCAAGAAATGAAGGAAAGAAGGAAGGTGATAAGAATAAGAAGGAAAGAGAGAAGGAAAGGAAGGAACAAGATGAGAAGGCGGAGGAGACAGAGAAAGGAACGAAGGAAGGAAGGTTCCTCAGAGGCAGATCTACAGAGATCTACTGCACATGGGAGAAGTTCTGGCAGATGGGATGGAGCGAGCCAGGGGGGGGGGGCATGGGGCTTACAGGGTCATCCAGAGAGGCGAGCTTCCTGGAGGCTGGTCTCCCGCACCCCACATCCTCCCCTCCAGCCAGGCGATGCCGCCGAGCTCTTTGCCACCAGTGACTCTCAGAGCTGCTGGAAGAAAGAGGTGGGCATGGAGTTTGTCTGCCCCCCCACCCTGACTCCACCTTGCCCAGTCACACCCCCTTGCCCTGCAGAAGGCTTGCCCGGCGAAGAAGATGCCTGGAGCATCGGTGCCAGCAGGCAGGCAGGCAGGCAGGGCGCAGAGGGAGGGAAGCGCTGCTGCAGGTAGCTCGAGGCGGTGTGCCTTGTCACAAGCGGCTCTCCAGCCACCTGGAAGGAAACAGAGAGTCAGCGCGCCTTGTCACAAATGGCTCTCCAGCCACCTGGAAGGAAACAGCAAGTTGAAGTGTGGGCTGTTGCACACTGCGAGCAAAGGGGCTGCTGGGGGCCCCCGCAAGACTGCTTCATTTCTGGTGGGTAGTTCTAAGCGAGGCAGCAAGAAAACCATGTGCATTTCAGTAAGGCTTACTCCTTAATATATTAGTTCAGGACTTACAGCTTAATGACGTCAGTTTTTCCATATTATATCTTTTCAATTTACTACTGCATAGCAACGTTGTGAGCTATAGTGCAGAATCCCGATGCTATCGCGAGTAGGATAAGTCTTCCCTTTAATATCTAGGCTTTCTGCTTTCCAAAAGCATCGAACTGAGAGATTAAATATTTGTCTCAACGGATTGGGATGAGTGATATTCTCGTTCCTACAGAGACGGCTATTCTTTAGGCAAAGCTACAGTGCTTTATGTCCTCCTTCAGAAGCTGTCTCTCGTGATGTTTGCCAGCCAATCAAGAGTGTGGCTTTGAAAGCCTGTGGCATGATCGTGCTGCGCGGGAGCGAGTGTCTCTCCCCGAATATGGAGGACGTAGTAGGCAACTTGTATGTATCCTAGAAAATCAGTAAGACCTGCTGGCGGCCCCTATCTGCCACAGCCTTGCAGCCTCTTTACATTGGTAAAAATAATTTTTTTAAAAAAAATCGGGATTTTTTAAGAATGTGGCGGGACGCGGGACAAATTGTGTGAAATCATGACTGTCCCGCCAAAATCGGGACATCTGTTCCCCTTAATATTCATCCCTCTGTAGGAAGTTAGCCTCCCCCCCCCTCCTAGTGAAATAAAATACTTTAGGAAATATTAAAAAGGCAGAATATCCTGTTTCCCTGGATGACAAAAGGAGAAACATGTTTTAAAGACAAAGTAGCTCCCTGCAGCTCCATTCCCCCCCTCCCACTTCAGCTCCAGGGTGTTGGGACTAAGACATGGCCCTCAGAACATGATAGGATTAGCCCTCTACCCATCTAACAATAGAACTCACCACATGGCACCTGGGGAGATTACATCAAGATTTAACCAGGCCTGGGACACAAACAGCCTACAAAGTTAGCTAAGACCCCCACCCCCTGGGAGTCTGACCACCAAACAGAATACATTTCTTACACGAACAGGAAGCTTCAAGGCGGGGCCCAAGAGAGGGTATAAAACTCAGGCTCTCTCCGCATCTCTTTCCTTTTTCTTCAAGGCATGTGATCCCCTTTTTCCCCAGGACCTCGAACCATGTTTCCAGTGTCTTTCTCCCCACTAGGAACTGAACCCAGATGGACATTTCTTCCAACACTTCCATTAATCATACCTGTTAGGAAAGTAATTTGAGACTTGTTTATTTAATAATCAGATGATAACACATTGTTTTATATATACTTTCTATAAATACTATTATATTACCTATTTTCTTCATTAATAAGAAATTAATTCCAAAAGGAAACACAAGAAATATATCATTCTGTTTTACTATTTCCTTTTTTAATATTAAGAATCAAATTTTGTTAGATATACGTATGTCTCTTGGTTGTCTGTTAATATGTGTATTATTTTACTGAGTGGTGGGATTCAAAATTTTTTACTATTGGTTCTGTGGGTATGGCTTGGTGGACATGGCAGGGGAAGGATACTGTACAATCTCCATTCCTAACCCAATTCAGAGGAAGGATACTGTAAAATCTTCATTCTTTCCCCACTCAAGGGGAAGGTTACTGCAAAATCCCCATTTCCTCAACTGGGACTTGGGAGGCAGAAAATAGATGGGGGCGGGGTCAGTCAGAGGTGGTATTTACTGGTTCTCCGAATTACTCAAAAGGTCCGCTACAGGTTCTCCAGAACTGGTTATAACCTGTTGAATACCACCTCTGATTTTACTCCAGGATTATGGCATATAGGAAGTAAAAGCAACAAAACTTATTGCATTGATGTTTTCTGGAAATTCAGAAGAGAGGGATACCCAGTAATTATATTCTTCCTGTTCCTAACTGGCTAATTGATGCTACAATTATTAAAACTTGTTTCAATTCTGAGGAATTGGTCTCTCCAATGTTGCATTTATGCTTATATAAAGTAAAAATAAACTACCATTATTAGACAGTCTTGTATGTGATAATCATTGTGTGTGAACAACCAAACTGAATCAGAAAAATTGATATATAAGCTATAACATTGGTAAATGTGACATACAGACAGAAACATTGAAAGTCATATGTATGTTAATAAAAACACAATTACATTATGAATTAAAAACACTATTTATAAAAATACTTTAAAAGAATATACATAATATTTATTAAAGCCAGAAATAAACATTCACCTAAAAAAGAATCCTAGGCCAGCAAACTTTATTATATGAGTGTTTATGTTAAACTAAAGTATGTTAGTAAACTTTTAAATTTTGCATTTTTTATTTTGCTTTTCTAAAAATATACTAATATCTAATGTACTGTTCTAGCATAAATTTAAAACTATCAATACTTAATCTAAGAGAATTACATAATATTGGAAGCAAGCAAAAGATGGATTATGGCCTTGAACATTCATTGATCAGTTGTTGGCATTCTTCCTAATGATTGTTTTAGAATGCAAAACATTTGTTTGAATTTTGCTTTCCTTTGCCTGGTAATATGTTTGACTGGCAGAAAAAAAATATTGTAAGTGCGTCCTTACCAACCAACAACCAAATTAGAAAAGAGAAGACATTTATTACTATACTAGGTTACTTTAGATCCCTGAAATTTTATTTTTTTAATTAGACAAATTAAAGGAAATAATGTTTATCAATAGTTTTCCAACATAGTAACTTGAACAACATTAAGGTTAAGTATGTAGTCAAATTATACGCTAGTTGAGGGCTTATCAAAAGCATATGGCTCTGAGATATCATAAAACTTCATTGGGTGGATGCCTTTATCATAATCCAAGCAGTAAATGTTTATATTCTTGAACAAGTTGAATACCGAGATCCTTTTACTGGAAAGCATTTTTGTTCTCTAAATTTAGATGTATCAGGGCACTGAGTTCGTAGGGCAGAATATTAATACAGGAAATTTGCCAGCCAAGCAAATATGGGATACATAAGTTGGATAGAATCAAATGAAGATGAAAAGAAATAAAAAGCAAATTGAGTGTTATGAAGATGTAGCTATATGATATGTTGCAGATATCTGATTGCAGGCCATTTACTGATGACATTAAACAAGTATTGCATTAAATTTCAGCTGAGCTTGTCTGCCAAAATTTAAATGTCAGAGATGTATCAATAACTCCATAAAACATCTCTCTGAAATGTCTTCATTACTGTCTGAAACAAAAGGGGTTAATATGCTTTTGTTCAAACTAGTATGCTATTTTTAAACAAAATATTTAACAGGCATATGCAATGCTTATTCATTGCACAAAGATAAGGCTGCTCAACATTTCATCTGCAAACAATGAGTGCTCTAGTCTACAAATATAAAGATGTGAGAAAATTTGTATCACAAGTATTCATTTATATATATAATTTTATTAAACTTATTAAAATATAAACCCCAGGGTGACACTGTACCACAAGTATTCCTGATGGTTTCCCATCTGCTGCTTGAGATAGATTATCTTGAAAAGGTTCGCTAAAATCATGATGACATAGAATTCATATGGCAATCCAGAGTTACTTCCATTCTATTGGAAAGGGAAACTGAACACGTAAAACTAAAAATCATTGTCTGCAATTCACTCACATATCATTTTTTTAAAAAAAACTTTCATTTTTTGTGTGTGTGCCTGCTTCCAATTCCAAGGGGGAAAAAAAATCTTCCTTCTTCTGGACAGTGACTTCTTTTTGATGAGATTTAAGGCTTCTGTTTTTGCCAAAATAATGCAACAGCAGAAGCAGAGAAGCTTCTCTGAAGGAATAATTCATAAAAAAAAGAAATCAAAACAAATGCATGTACTCTATGAACCATGACTAAGTCAGATATAAAAATATCTAAAGACCCTTCACATCCTGAAGATAAATTGTTTCCTCTTCTACCCTCAAAATGACACTATAGGGCACTGCACACCAGAATAACTAGACACAAGGACAGTTTTTCCCCAAATGCCATCACTCTGCTAAACAACGAATTCCCACAACACTGTCAAACTATTTACTAAGATTGTATTACTATGATTCTTCTCATCCTTCCTATTACCTATCTCTTCCCACTTATGCCTATAACCATTTTGCCGTAGCCTGATTTTTTGGGGTGGGCCCAGAGCTGGTATTCAGCCAGTTCTGACAGGTTCTGGAGAACCAGTAGCAGAAATTTTGAATAGTTTGGAGAACCAGCAAACTACCTGGCCCCACTCCCACTGCCTTCCAGCTTCCCAGCTGATCTTCTTTTGTTGCCCTGAACAGAATGGAGCTGGAAAGCAGGTTAGTGGTATGGGGAGGGAATGGGTATTTTGCAGTATCCTTTCCCTGCCATGCCCTCAAAGCCACGCCTGCAAAGCCACACCCACAGAACTGGTAGTAAAAATTTTTGACTCCCACCACTGGGTGGGCCTAATATAAGCCCTAACCTGAAAATAAGCCCAGGGGAATGAGCGTGACCAACACGACAGGCAACAAGCACGTGGGGGCTGATGGTGTCCGGCCAAAGTCGCATTTCATCAGCCCTTAAGCACAGCACAAATACTGTTAATTCCGAGCATAGAGGCAGAGGCGGGGGGGAAGAAGACAGGTGATCTGGATGTGCTGTGTGGCTATCTGACTCACAGGAGGCTCATGGAAGTTTGTGGGCAGCACTGGCAGCACGCGGAGACAGAGGCATGGGGGATGGGGGAGGCAGGAGATCCCAATGCACCATATGGATGCTTGGTGGGTATGGCCAGAGGCAAGCTGAAAGACAGTGGGACGGAGTGGGCGGGTTGGGATTGCCTCTGCCTCCCTGTGGCTCTGCTGCATACTTTTCACCCAGAGGGATACGAAGCTTTGTGTGCTTTCAAAGGGGATGCTTTGAAATGGACCTAATCCCTCTGTTGGGGTGAGGGGGAATGTAGATTTTAGGAAAATTTGTTTTTCTACTTTTTAATCTCTGCAGCTCCAACCTTTTCGGACAGCTGTGGCTGAAGGTGCTTTGTTTATGGGTAGATTGGCCCAGGTTTTTGTTTTTTTTTTTTGAATGGATACAAAATTTCCATTCCAAAAAACCAGTCTCTTCAAGCTTCTGCTTGGGGTTGTTTTCCTATAGCAGTAAAACTGGTGTTGCTTTCTGCCTTTGTTAAAAAAAAATTCTCGTTTGTGGGAAATACAATATTCTTCTTTTTAATATCCCCAAAGATATTTCATTCTCTAGGGAGGGGAGACTTCCACAGATGTTACATTATGGCACGTTAGATGCATTCATTGTAGATGCTTAAATAGAGTACATGAGTTTAGGAGCTATCCAGGTTCTACTGTTCAATATTATCTCTCTTTCTGGTAGTCTATATCAGATTGAATCTGTGAAATACTGCAGTGTACCATATATAGTTGTTTAAAGTGCAAGGATCCATGAATTCAATTCCTGTACTTGTATGTGAGGAGGACTTTAAGGGACAGGTGAAAGAATTGTAGACTAGACAATGGGCAGACAAATGGAAGCTGAGTCCTCAGAAGGAATGGGGGAGGGGCAAATTTATCAGAAGAAACAATTCTATAAAGGCTGTAAAGATGAGGGATGAAGGAAGTTCTTTCAGACGTGCAAGCTTTTATTAATAGAATTTTACAGTAAATTTAAAGCTAGTACCTCTGGATGGTTTTTGTCAGGATTATCTTGCAAGGGTAACGGTTCCTATCACAGGTTGAGAACCCCATAAAATAATAGCTGATCACTTACATCTGACAGATCCCAATTAGGATGAAACTGGTCATATAATGTCTCTCCATATGATGAACTAGTGGTCCTCATACACTGGAATTGTATTCAATTCGATCACAGTCATATTTCACTTCTGCATATGGACTGTGACAGCTAATAAATGCAGAAATGTAACTATGAAAATGTTTTCAGCTATTTTGTAGACTTTAATAGATTGTTATCAATTGGAAGGAGATAGGGTGACAGGTCTTTATTGGATAGGGGTGAGAGAAAATAAAAACCTGAAATCTAGCACTTCAGAGCCCTGAATGTGTCAGTCCTTTCTCTGTATATTAATATTGGTTTAATTAAAATTAATTAAATAGATAACCAAGGAGGAAAAAAGTTCCTCAACTATTTATCTCAAGGGTTAAGTCCTTAATTCAACTACATAAAGGTACACTTTATTAAAATTGACTATATGAAGAATCAGTGGGATACAAAAAGGTTTGAAATGGAAAATAAAGTGGAGGGCATGGGGAAAAAAATAATGCCCCATGTCTCTGGAGCATAACTGGAAGCTTTAGGTCCTTCAAATAGTACTATACTGTGACATCATTCGTCAGTTGTCCTTGTGGGTGGAGCTGCTTTGTATGGTAATTTAGAACATCTGGAGGGTCAAAGTTCCCCTCTTGTCAAAGGGACAAGCAGTGAAAGAGACAACTATCCCTTAATTAGAAAAGGTTCTGCATATCTTCTCCTGGCCTACATTTTTTACTATAGACATACAAGAACAAAACTACTATGTTTCTAGCATTTTTAATTAGAGAACCAGGAAATACTTTTGAGAAAGCAACATGTTTGGAATTAATAGTCATAGTGGCTAGAAATTTTAAGAATTATAATCCTATGATATCTGGATTGTAGCAAGGTTAAAGGAAGCGTCCTCTTGACACACAGCTCACTTTAAAGCTACGCTCATGCTAAAACTATTATTTTTGAGGACACAGCAGATTTGCAACTTTCCCATATTCAACTGTTTTGTTTCTCCAGCCTATGACCTTTGCAGTGACGTGCGGTGACCTTCATGGCCAGTGAGGCAAGAGTGAAAGCCCCACCGAAGCCCCGGCACCACGTCCGCCATAGAGCGGGACCCTCACCAGCCATGAAGCTCACCGTACGTCACTCGGCAGTTCAAACTCTGCTCTGCAGCCCAAACTTTCTCCTCCCAGCAACTTGGCCTGTTGGACACAGTGGTGGTGGGGGAGGAATGGGCTGGGTGGGCTGGCTGGCTGGCTGGGGAGGGGGGAGCCCTTTAAAGCCCTGCTGCTGCGCCTTCCCAGCAAGACTTCCTTTCGGCTCGCGATTTCCCTTGCCTGCCTTAACCAAAGCTTGGCGCCCTGCCTCTGCTTTCGCGCTCTCCCTCTCTCAGCTGTGCAGCAGCTTCGGCGGCAGCTCTCGGCCTACGGCAGCAACATCGCACAGGCTGTGGAAGGAGGAGGAGGGAACCAAGAGAGGCGTTTAATGGGCGCGCGCCCCACAGCCAGGACCGTCATTGCCCCTCAAGCCGCGTTTCTTCCTGCAAAGCCCTTCGGGCATCAGGCAGAGCTCTCTCCCCCCCTCCCTCCGTCCGATCCACCTTTTCCAGCTGTGGAAACTCTCTCAACTCTCCTCTTGTCCACCCAACGTAAGCGTGCTAACGTAAGCGTGCTCCTAAGGCATGATTCGCTGCTCCCCAATCAGGAGGCGGGAGAATCAGTGCCTCTTTTGCATATGAAAGTTTTCAGTTTTTAACTCCGCCTTAACTTTTAAAAGGCGAACAATTCCTTAGGCAAAAGAGGTGCTGAGTTCTCTGGCCTCCTCCCATAGTTAACACTGAGAGCAGACACCAAGCCACTGTGACTTTGAATCTGGTAGCAACTACCCTGGCTTTAATTATTTTTAAAAAATTATTTAAAATTCTTTCTTTTCCCTTAGGAGACTGGTGAGGCTCCGCCTCCCCTGCCTCTAGTGACTGCACGTCCATGGACCTTTGATCTTATAAAGTCATTCCTAGTAAACCAATACAATAAAACTGAAAACCAACACAGATAGCAAATAAAGCATAAGGAGTATTCTGGCAGGATCATGTTTCATTTTATTTGGCTGGCAAGAATACAGATGAATGATTATTTGTCTTTTTTCTTTGTAATAGTAGGAAAAGGGAATTGGATCATTCAGAAACTACATGAATACATTTCTTCACCTGTTAGTTTCCAGAGGAGATATTTGTCCTGAGATATCCAGTTTTCTGCCTTAGCCTATAATGACTAGTTGACATTGACTAGTTTTAGAAACTAAGAAAACTGGCATGGTTAATATATGGATGGAGAGATCTGTGTATAAATTATAGTGCTTTGGGTTAAACTATGGTACAAATTATCCCAGAGAAAGGCAAGCCACTTCTGTCAAATCAACAATAAAACTATATGGATGTAGTCACCATCACCACTTTGACCCAATACCATTGTTTCCTTTTTTATGTTTCCCCCCTCCATTTTTTTGTTAATGGGAATGCCCCTTATAGCAACAGTATGACACACAGTCTTGTCCCAAAATTTCTAAAACTATTGGGCAGCCATTAATTCCTTGTCTACGTCACCAATACATAAATGTGAGTTCTTTACAAGATAGTTAATAACTAATATAGCTTAGGATTTTTTTCCTTCATTTTTGATTGTGTGTTGCTGCTAATGGGTATTCCTAACTAATAACATGTGAAATTTGCTCACTGAATATGCCTGACACATATTTATTATTCCAACATAGATGTCCAAATTTTACTTGGATCAGTGAGAAAAGAATATTTGCAGCACGCCAAGGGAAGAAAGGAACCAAAGAACAGAAGAAAATGCTAAAACAGTGGGTCCCAATCTTTTGGGCACCAGAGACCAGTTCCATGAAGAAAGTTTTTTCCACAGATGACAGTGTGCATGGTTTTGCATGCTGCCTGCTTCTTGCATCCACAGATGGGGCTTCCCTTGTTTGTGTGGCTTGGTTGCTGGCTGCAGACTGGTGCTGCATACTGGTGCTAGTCCACGGACCGGGAGTTGGGGATCCCAGGACTAAAACAGTAAGTTTTAGGATGACAGGAGACATACTGCAAGACAACCCTGCACAATGGAGTTTACTAAAGAACACTGTAATTTAATTTAGCATTGTTACTTGTACATTAATCTGGAGGATGAAAAAGTCATACAACAGTAGAAATAGTAGAGCACAGTGTTACTCAAACCTAATATCTTTAAAATGTATGGACTTTGGCTCCCAGAATTCCCTATCAATATGATGGCTGGGGAGCTCTGGGAGTTGAAATCTAGATGTCTTAAAGTTGCTAAAATTGAGACACACTTAATTTCTTCTGAATCAATTGGTTATTTTCCTCTTAATGAAATTAGAATTATAAGTGCCAAGTAGCCTGTCCTAGTGTGCTCAAACTATTTGTTGCCTCAGTTTTATAATGGAGAATTATACCAGTGGTGGGATTCATTTTTTTTACTACTGGTTCTGTGGCCATGGCTTGGTGGGCATGGCTTGGTAGGTGTGGGCAGGGGAAGGATACTGTAAAATCTCCATTCCCTCCTCACTCAAAGGAAAGATTACTGCAAAATCCCCATTTCCTCCTGATCAGTTGGGACTCAGGAGACCAAGAATAGATGGGGGCAGTGCCAGTCAGAGGTGATATTTACTGGTTCTCTGAACTACTCAATGTTTCCTCTACCAGTTCTTCAGAATTGGTCAGAACCTGTTGACTACCATCTCTGGATTATATTTTTATCATTCACATTTCATTTGGTCCTCCTTCGGTATCCTTTCTTTAATGATTCTATTTCACTATTTCTTTGAAATTAGTGAAATTCTTGTCCCCTGGCAAGCTGTCCCATGGCTAGTTGGCCATGGTGAGTTGCCATGCAGTGCGTTGGCTGTAGTGAGTTGACTGCAGCACGTTGTGGTAAACAGCTGAGAGGCCAAAACTCACGCATACAGCAAGGTTTTTGGTGAGAGAAGATGGAAATCAGTACAACAGCCAAAGAGAAAGGTAGGTCGCCTGGATACGACAGGAAGACAGTATCATAAAAGACAGTTACAGGTTGTCCTCTGCTTATAACCATCAATTTAATGAGAATTTGAAGAATTTAAACTTATGACAGTGCTGAGAAAATTGACTTAGTACTGGTCCTCTCATTTACAACCATTTTAGAATGCAGTTGTGTGATTGTGATTCAAATGCTGGACAACCACCCTGTATTTATGACAATTGCAGCATCTTTTCCAAGCCAATTTTTGATAAGTAAAGTCAATAGGAGAAGATGGATTCACTTAACGACCCTGTAATTCACAACAACAATAATAAAAAAGAACAAGGTGGACTCCAATTTATGGGATTAGAATCTTATACCAGATGTACAGTTTCATATGTGGATGTACTTGGAGTTAATTACTCAGACATTTAGGAGGGCAGTTCTTATCAGAAGGCTGGACTTCTTCTGAAAGCTTGAACTGTCTTAAAAGATGTATTGATTTAGACATGGTTTGCATGACATACCAAAGCAAAAACATATTTTAACCTTGAGAGTGATATGTAAATCTGGAAAACTGTTATACAACCACTAGATTATAGCAAAGATATATTAAAAAAACATATGATTCTGCTTCCACCCAGGGGGTGGAATTGCTTCCTGGGTCCATGGTTAGAAGAATGCTAAATAATCCATATGATTACTTAATGATTCATCAATCCAGAAAATGTATCAATTTAGTAAACTATGATTAAGCACAAATATATAAATATAGGCAATCATTAAAATATGAAGAAATGTCACAATAAACATATATTTTTAAATTTCTTTGAAAGGCCTGAACAAAACAAAAGTTTTTGTATAGGCCAGCGTTTTTTAAACTTAGCACCTTAAAGAGTGTGGGCTGACTGGTTGAGGAATTCTAGGAGTTGAAGTCTACACATTTTAAAGTTGCCAAGTTTAAAAACACTGGACTAGTCCCAATTAGCTCCTGTTGATTTTGGAAAGAAATTTTTGCTTGTTTATGTTCCTTTTTTGCTTATATATTTCTTTTTGCATGTTTTGTTTATTTCGATTCTGAAATCCACGATGAACAAGATAATGAGTGGCTCAATGTTATAAGAATATACAGGTAGTTTTCATTTAGCAACTGACAATTCAGTTATTAAGTGAAGCAGTCTCTAAGTAAAACCATGACTATGCTTACTTCAGTTTTCCATTGCTTTACAAACCTATTAAAATCATAAATGCAACGATTGTTCATAAAGTTATTTTTCATCATTATCATAACAGTTGCTAAACAAAGCAGTTGCTAAATAAAGACTACTTTTATGCTGTTGCTTAATCCTTTCTCTATTTTTCACTAGTCCTCTTCAGTAACCTAATCTAGAAAGAGTTGTGAAGATTCAGAGGAAATTTTTGTTTATTACGGATACTACTCAATTGCTGGGGCTAAACAAATGTAGATTTATTGCCAATCAGAGAAAGATGCTTGCAGATGCTTATGTACCTCCCAGTGAAGTCTCACTTGGTCAGAAAAGTAGAAAACTGCCTATTTTCTTATGAATGGCTCAACTCAGGTTAGTGAAAGAGAAGGAAGGTTGGGCCATAAACAATGAAAATGTTAATGATCTGCTATTGTAATTATGTCTAATGTAGGTGTGTCAAACTCAAGGCCCACGGGCCAGATCTAGCCTATGGGGTGCTTAGATCTGGCTCGTGGGACCACCCTGGAAATAGCAAAGGACCAGCCGGTGGTGACTGCCAGCAAAAATGGAACTCGAGAGGGCCGTGCATGGCCATACCACGCTCCATTTTTGGTTGTGACGGCCTCCTATAGCCCTCTGCCAGCAAAAATGGAGCTCGGGGTATTCGAAGTGGGTCAAGTACAAATATAGTGGAACGTTGTCATCTTGTGATCTGAACACAATGTTTTTATTAATGCAGCCCATGATTATCGACCTATTTGCTGCTTGTTCAACTGGTGAGTCAATCACTAATTCCTTAGTCTTGGTTGAAGAATCATGATTCTATCAAGTCACAAGATTGTACATGTATGCAAAGCTTATCTGTTCTGAGTGATAATATCAAGCTGCTTGGTAATTGGCTGTTTGTTATTTTCTGGCTTGCTGATTCGTATGTATGTATGTATGTATGTATGTATGTATGTATGTATGTATGTATGTATGTTACCTTGTTTATATATATTATTGAACAGTTTTTTCCACTTTTTTAACACATTTATCATCTTTGCAACATTTCCACATCAGTATATCTCCATTATACCATTTTTATCCATACATGTGTACTTATACTTCTTTTATACATTTTCATTTCTTAATATACTAATTTATCTACAATACGTATATCCTATCTATATATGTGTACATATATTCCTCTTATACATATTAATCTATTAGTGTTTACATACATACATACATACATACATACATACATACATACATACATACATACATATTTAGTGTCACAACCCCTGGTATGCCCCAATTATGGGAGGAAACTAACTGCTTCCATTATCTGTCAATCAGCTCATCACAAGAGTCCATCACGACAGAAACCCAATATTTTTACTGTTGCCTTTGTTATATTTGTGTTATATTTGTGCTGATAAATAAATAAAGGGAGACTAGTATAGATCTATTTCAAGCTATTTAGCTCTCATTAGCTAGCCATACCCTTCCTGGGATTCGAACCTGGGCTATATTACATCTTAGGCAGACGTCTTAGCCATTAAGCCACAGGCTCTCCTCCTTATCAGCTGAAGCCAGGGAAGAAGGTATATATTTAGTGTCACAACCCCTGGTATGCCCCAATTATGGGAGGGAGCTAACTGCTTCCATTATCTGTCAATCGGCTCGTCACAGGGGTCCATCACGACAGAAACCCAATATTTTTACTGTTGCCTTTGTTATATTTGTGTTATATTTGTGGCTTAATAGCTAAGACGTCTGCCTAAGATGTAACATAGCCCAGGTTCGAATCCCAGGAAGGGTATGGCTAGCTGATGAGAGCTAAATAGCTTGAAATAGATCTATACTAGTCTCCCTTTATTTATTTATCAGCACAAATATAACACAAATATAACAAAGGCAACAGTAAAAATATTGGTTTCTGTCGTGATGGACCCCTGTGACGAGCTGATTGATAGATAATGGAAGCAGTTAGCTCCCTCCCATAATTGGGGCATACTAGGGGTTGTGACACTAAATATATACCTTCTTCCCTGGCTTCAGCTGATAAGGAGGAGAGCCTGTGGCTTAATGGCTAAGACGTCTGCCTAAGATGTAATATAGTGAATTCTTCTGTCCTCGGCTGTTGCAAAGAAGTGGCAGCTCTGCGACATGCCTGCTTTGTTCTCTTTGAGAGCCACTTGTACCTTGTTTGCAAAGTGGCTCTCAAAGAGAATGAAGCAGGCATGGTGCACTCAGAGCTGCCGCTTCTTCACAACATCCGAGGACCTCTTCCACTTGGAGCTCCAAGCTGCAGGGAGGGGGCAGCTGCAATGCTGGCAGCTTCAGGGGGCTCCTTCCTTCAGTGGTTCATTTTCTTACTTCTAGGCGCCTATGATGGCTTTGTCCTTAAAAGCTGCTGCTCCGCACTCTTTTGATCTTTCTTGGGTGCGGAGAAAAGCAACGCTGTGAAGGGACTGAGCCTGCTGCTGAATTTGAAAGTCGAGAGGCTTCTTTTTTACCCAGCTGCTGGTGCAGAGCACCAAAAAGACCTCCAGTCGCTGCCACCATTTTCGTGCATATGTAGCTTTCGTCTCACCAGCTGGAGGACTTTTAGGTGCTCTGTGGCCAGTGGCTGGTTGGAAAAGAAACCTCCGATCCTCTGGCACTCAAAGAAGTGGCTAAGAGGCTTTTTTGCCAGCCAGCCATTTCTCACCTCTGGTCAGCTTGCTGTCTCACGGACATGAGCAGCGATCAAGAGACTGGTTCAGGGGCGTGACCAGCCTGTTCAGAGAGCCAGTCCCAAGTTTTACTACTGGTTCTCCTGAACTAGTCCAAACTGGTAGGAACACACTTTTGTACTGTATATCTCACATACTCCATATATTCCCCTCTCCCATTTTCCTACAGTATTAAATGTGCAGACCTGAAGGGCCAATATAAAAGATGGCTTCCAGGCCTGACATTTAGATGGCATACTAACAGAAAATTGATGAAGTGTGGGTCATACTGGGAAATAGAAAAATGTCTTAGAAAATATGAATTTCTGCATTGTTGTCAATATAGAAGTCACTCCATGTCACCAAGACTCATGCTTGATTTAAAGACTTACAATGTCTTAGACCTCTGCACTCCTAATGTCTTATGCTCTGCTGCTGAAGATCACTGTCCTCTTGCTACAGCTACTGACCAAACATATCTGGCCTAGCCCTTCCCAAGGCAGTTGCTGGCCTCCTGGTGCCTCTTTCCTGAGGTCATACAAAACAGATTTCTTGTGAGACTTCAGGAAGAATAGCAATAGCAATAGCAATAGCAGTAGACTTATATACCGCTTCATAGGCCTTTCAGGCCTCTCTAAGCGGTTTACAGAGAGTCAGCATATTGCCCCCAACAATCTGGGTCCTCATTTTACCCACCTCGGAAGGATGGAAGGCTGAGTCAACCCTGAGCCGGTGAGATTTGAACCGCTGACCTGCTGATCTAGCAGTAGCCTGCAGTGCTGCATTTAACCACTGCGCCACCTTGGCTCTTACATGGCCAGCAGTTATCTTGTGAAGGGCACGACTAGTCAGTCCTTGTCAGCAGTGGAAATAGGAAGATGGCAAAGGTAAGCTGGGATAGCAGAGTACTGGGTGGCTGGTGCCTTGGATACAGGATGGCAAAAAGCAGATGGGGTTAAAGTTTTGCTGCACTGCTGGGCTAGATTGGGCTATGTTGGGCTAGTCAAGTATAGGCTGTTTGGGGCTTCACACAATCATACAGACTGGGGCAGCTGAGGCTTCCCAGGGAAGCAGCAGTTTCATGTTGCAGCTCAAAGGTTTCTTGTACTCTGAGAACCATGGTATTTTGAGCTGCAGTGTAGTATGCAGCCCTAGAGCCTGATTTCATAAGGATTCTGAATGATCTTGATATGTAAAAAACTAGAGCTATAAATCATGCCACATTTGATGTTGGCCATGTATATTTTCTATCTTTGTTAGAAGTGTGAATATGCAGTAAAAACAAATATTTCCTCTAATCAAGGCTTTGCCAATTTAATGCACTGGAGCTGGGTGGAAAATAAATTTAAATAAAAAAATAAAAATAGTATAATAATCAATGTATGTTTATTTTACACAGGTAGTACTCACACTCATGGAGTGTATAATTTCAGTCGTAAGTCATTGCAGTCTTAAGGCATCATGTAGTGCAACTTGATTTTAATACTAGTTTTATGATAGTCATAAAGTGAGTCATGGTGATTATGAAATCATGAGACTGTTAAGTAGATCATGTTTTGATAAATTAACCCATTCTTCCAGATGGGCATTTTTTACTAGAAAGCTCCAAAATGGTGGGGGGGAGCAAATTATGATCATATGCAATCATGTGACTGCAGAGGTGGCAGTCATAACTTTAAGGTCATAAGTAATTTTTGTTTAAATTGTTATAACTTTGAACAGTTCTTAAATAATCATTCGTAAATAAAGAACTTCCTGTATAATCTGTATTTTTAAAGATAGGCTATGAATAGGATATTTTTGTAAATTATATAGGCTTATAAAATATTTTTGTGGGCAAAAAAGAAGTCATTCTGTAGCAGTAGTGGGTTGCAGGCGGTACATCCTGGTACGGGCGTACTGGAACCCACCCGCCCATCCGAGCTCCTTACCTGTCCTTTAAGCCTTTGGCGCTTCTGCGCATGTGCATGGTACATAGGGCACCTGCGCAACGCTCTGCTGAGCAGCTGGAGCATCGTGGAGGCTTGCGGAGGCATCGCAGGCAGGTATGATGCATGTGTGCACCATGCACATGTGCACATGCGCCGCGTGCGTCCATGTGGGTGACGCTGGGCCCATTCCAACCATACCGGCTGGAACGGGATCCGGAACCCACCACTGTTTTGTAGATATATAAGTGAATGCTATGTTTTTATAAATGTAATATCAAAAATACATTTATATATTGGGGATGAAATTATTTAACAATGATACCATTTCCAGATATTTGAAATTACTTGAGGAGGAGGGTTGAATAATTCAGCATCAAATCTATCCCAAACCATACCCAAAAGATCCCATTCATTTTTAAGCTTCATTTTCTTTAGAAGCATTGATTCAGATGTTGCTGGGGTCTAGCTTTTGTGATCTTTCTACAGATTCTTACTAATTCCTGCCAAATTTCATTAAGGTACTCTGAAAGAGATCATAGGTATATCTGATAAGAGCAATTGGCCACCTTGTTTTATAAAGTATCTTTGATTTATATATCTTTTAAAATTGCATGCTGTGTCAGATTCAAATATTTATGAAATCTTAAAAGTATCAACAATGAGCTTTGAAATCATTTTATCTGGAATTGTCAACATTTAACATACACAACATGTCACAGTGAAAAGTAGCACCAGTAGCCCTTTTCTTTTAGCAGCTGGACAATTTTCCATTTTGCCCTAAATGTAAGATTGCACAATCTTGAATTAGATATTTGATTTCCTTAACAGCATTTAAATTTTTAATAATTTCAACTCACCTTGTCCCATTCAGACTCTTACTGTTACCAGAGTAGTTAAACTTTTCTACTAGCTCTTTATAGATGAAAACAAGACATGAGTGTTATCTGTATGTTAGTAATTCACAGCCTGGAATTACCTCACTTCATTATTTTATATTATGTTGTTTCCATGGATGACAGATAGAACTTTGCAGAAATCTTGCACACCACATAGGTTGTCAAGGATAAGATGGAAATAAGTCGATGATTCAAATAGTTCAGAAATAACCATGCAAATTAAAATTTAGAGAAATGAGAGCTATTAGGCATTATGAGCCAAATTTGTACTATTAAAGGAAGATAGGGAATAGAAAACCAGATCTGGAGGCTGACATTTAATCTATTCTAGATAGAACTGAGTGGGAATCCACCACAGTATCCTGAGTGGAGGAGGTGACAACCACTTTTAACCATTATTTAATTATATCACAATTTGTATTGTTGTCAAAGCTGCTGTTGAAATATGATTTACTGGCACAAAAAGAATAGTCGCATTGCTATTAAAACAAGTGAGGGCATTGGATTTTAACAAGTTACAATTTCTGTGAGTAGTCACCTCTTATTATGAACTGGTCTGCATGCTATAAATATTTTCTCTTGGGATCCACACTAGGCTCTATGTTCCTCTGTTTTTATAAAAATTAAATTAAAATAATCTTTTCAACCCAAATATATATTAAAATTAATGTACTGTATTTTAAAAAAATCTTTATGCAATTATTTTAGGTAAACTATTAGCTGTTTCCTAAATGCTTTGGACAATCATTATATTTCTGAATTTTATTGTCACCCATAACTAGGATATATACCGTATATACTCGAGTATAGGCCGACCCGAATATAAGCCGAGGCACCTAATTTTACCACAAAAAACTGGAAAAGTTATTGACTCGAGTATAAGCCTAGGGTGGGAAATGCAGCAGCTACCGGTAAATTTCAAAAATAAAAATAGATACCAATAATGTTTTTGAATATTTATTTCAAAGAAAAACAGTAAACTAGCGGTGTATTCAATGAAATACTTCACTCACCTCATGATGCTGATGTCCCGCTGTGATGATGATGTCCCGTGCAGCCGCGGGAGCGATGTCCCGCCTCCTATGACACACGGCACAGTGATTCCTATCATTGGATCACTGTACCAGAGGAGGTGGGACATCGCTATGTGGCTGCTTGCCATAACAAGGAGGAGGTGGGACATCGTTGCAGAGCGGCAGGAGGGGGAGGAAGGGGAATCGTAAGACAGCCCTGCATTACATTAGAACGTGAGGAGGGGGGATGGTGCGGTGCACGCTGCGCGGCAAACTGACACAGAGGGAGGGGAAACTCACAGGGGCACTGGGCCATTCACGAGTGTCACCCAGCGGCATGGCCCCGCCCCTTTTTCTCCTCCATTTCGGGCAAATTTTTCACTGACTCGAGTATAAGCCGAGGCGGCTTTTTTCAGCCCAAAAAGTGGGCTGAAAAACTAGGCTTATACTCGAGTATATACAGTATATAACTTTGAGCTTTAGATCATTTATTTTATTTTTAAATCATTTAGGCCAGAATATATTTCTTCTCTTTATTAAAATATAGATATATTTACAATTAAGCATCAGAATCAATATTAAAATAAAATGAAGTACATATGACCAACATATGATCATTGACAGTTTTATATATCAAGATCTAATAAGAACAATTGGTTTTTGTTCTACCTGAAACATAACTGCTACCATAAATGAACTACTCCATTGGAAAGCTAAATACCTCTTTGGATTTGGATGCTGTTACATAATGAAAAAGTAATGATCATAGTAGCAAATCCCTTTCCCTAATGATTTCCCAATGAGGGATGAATACAATCCGTTGCCACCTAATACCATTTTGTTGATCTGACTAGTATGCTTAATCCTTCTATCCAGAATTTACCCCCAGCTCATTTCCATGACAATAGAAAAGGAGTTATTTGGGATCTTCCCAACCAAAACCTAGAAATATAAATGTAACAGTAATTTTTGGGCTAATCCTGGAATAGGGGAAAGCTGTGAAATTGAGAGCTTTGCACATTCAGAGATGATTTTAATAAGAAATAACCTTTTAAAACTAATGATCCAAATCTATAAATATAAACATGAGAAAAAGAAACAATTAAATAGAAAATTGATGAAGAAACTAATACATGCCAGTCTACTAAACTCTGTATTTAATCTCATAGAATGATCTCTTGATTTCAGCAAGTATTCAATGCAGAGGAGATAGTCCAGTCAATACCTTTTAGGGCTTGTGCTTGGATGTTCATAGATAACCCTTCTTATTTCTTTTCTCTTGCCTTTCCTTGTTTTCACCTAAGAACTTCTCCATTATAGTACAAAGAGTTAGGCATCTGGAGAAGATTGATTATTGCTTTGCCCAGTCGCAAGTAGTATTCTGTCACTGATATCCAGGGTTGAGTTTTTTAAAATCAGAAATTATTTAGGGTTAAACCCATCTTACTAATGGCCTTTGATGCAATTATAAAAATAAAGTGTGGTGTTCATCAGTTCTTCCACTGAAAACGGGATTACATAGCAATAGCTGTTTTGGCACATAAAAGCTGAATTCCATCTGTTCAGCCTTTTGGCTCTATGCAATTTATTTAGGAGGTACTGAAGTGCCATACCAAAACCAGACATTGTCATGGATATTTATGTTCTAACATATTTACTAAATAAATCATGCTTCATATTTGACAAATAATGAACAATAACATTAAATAGGTACAAATATAATATGATTGAAAAGTATCATCCTCCATACAGAAAACATTATTGTGATTTATTTCTTAGTAGCCTAGAGATTTGTTAATAAATATGTTCTAATGTATAATTATTTAAATACATTTTCTTTTTCTCTGCAATTTTGTTTTGACTTTTTTGGAAAACAGGATTTCTTTATATTTTCCTACAATTATGGTTTTTGTGGCGGGTTTTAATTATTTCAAATAGTTAATTTAGTAATGGTTTGAAGTGATGTGAACTCTGACTCTTTATATTACAGGTTTCAATGAGTATTAGTTCTGTGTTGCACAGGTGATCAATTTAAACCATGGAAGAGGGACTGGATTTATCAGCTATATGTTAGTATTCTGTAACCAATAATCATATAGCAGGTTTTCAGAGCTTCTGTTGATATAACCTTCGCATGAATGCATTTTGTTATTCCTACCTGATGATATTTTGCCTACTCTATTTCCAGGTGCTACACAACTTCAAGATACAATTTGCCTGTTATTATTTATGATGAAGAAAGAACCCTGATGTTAGAACATGCAGAAAGAAAACTCTATCCTACTCCCTGCCTGCTATTTTGGAACAGGGGTTTAATGATCTTTCACAAATTGTTAGACCTATGTTTAGAAATATTGTGATAGACAGATTACCGGATGGAACATTTCTGATCCTTTAACCTGCTAGTTGAAAAGCTTGACAGGTAGCTAAATTGCTCTTCAAAGCACATGCATATAGTCCCTAAGCCTGAGTTTACCATAAGATAAGGAAAGTGGATTGGTAGCTGTTTATCCCACCAGAAACTGATGCTCCGGGTGGGGGGGGGAATCAAATTTAGGGAATTCATCAATCACTTTCTTAATGTGTCCTATATAAAGAGACAGCCCCCAGTCACTGGATTTGTGAGAGGAAGAATAGGGCTTTATTGCCAAGGTAGTCTGTTGAATCAGTGGCTGGTGGTATACACTTTAACATAGAAGTCTGGCTGAGGTCTTTATTTAAAATTATAGCAAATGGAGAGCCATTACAGATTACAGATTAACAGAGTTGGAAGGGACCTTACACATTTGTCAGAAACGGTGTACGGTCTCATTCTTGGGTGGGGGTTGGACTAGATAACCTACAAGCTCCCTTTCTGACAAATGGCAGTCCAATCTCTTCTTGAAAGTCTCAAGTGTGAAGTTCCCACAACTTCCAACGGCAAGGTGTTCCATCGGTTGATTGTTCTCCCTGTCCTTATTTCTAGGATGAATGACTCTTTGTTCAATTTCCATCCATTATTCCTTGTCTGGCCTTCAGGTGCTTTGGAAAATAGCTTGACCCCTTCTATCTGTTCTGAGTGATAATATCAAGCTGCTTTGTAATTTGGCTGTTTGTTATTTTCTAGTTTGCTGATTCATATATATGTATGTATGTATGTAAGAGCCAAGGTGGCGCAGTGGTTAATGCAGCACTGCAGGCTACTGCTAGATCAGCAGGTCAGCGGTTCAAATCTCACCGGCTCAGGGTTGACTCAGCCTTCCATCCTTCCGAGGTGGGTAAAATGAGGACCCAGATTGTTGGGGGCAATATGCTGACTCTCTGTAAACCGCTTAGAGAGGCCTGAAAGGCCTATGAAGCGGTATATAAGTCTACTGCTATTGCTATATTGCTATTGCTATTGTATGTATGTATGCATCATGCATGCATGCATGCATGCATGCATACATACATACATATATAATGTGTGTGTGTGTGTTACCTTGTTTATATATATTATTGAACAGTTTTTTCCACTTTTTTAACACAATTATCATCTTTGCAACATTTCCACATCAGTATATTGCCATTATGCCATTTTTATCCATACATGTGAACATATACTTCTTTTATACATTTTCATCTACTAATATACTAATTTATCTACATCATATCTATATATGTGTACATATATTCCTTTTATACATATTAATCTATTTTGTGTTTATATACATACATATATATGTGTGTGTGTGTGTGTGTTGTATTTTTGCTGATAAATACAACAAAAGGCAACAGGAAAAATATTGGGTTTCTGTCGTGATGGACTCTTGTGACGAGGCGATTGACAGATAATGGAAGCAGTTAGCTTCCTCCCATAATTGGGGCATACCAATATATATATATATATATATATATATATATATATATATATATATATATATGTGTGTGTTTTTATTTGTGCTGATAAATAAATAAAGGAAGACTAGTATAGATCTATTTCAAGCTATTTAGCTCTCATCAGCTAGCCATATCCTTACTGGGATTCGAACCTGTGCTCTATTGCCTCCCAGGCAGGGAGTTAACCATTTGAGCTACAGAGAACGACTCCTTTTATCAGCCAGCCAGGGTGGGAGGTATATACTTAAAGTCACAACCCCTGGTATGCCCAAGTGTGGGAGGAAGGTCACACTTCCACTCTCTGTCATTAGGCTCGTCACAAGAGTCCATCCAGACAGAAACCCAATATTTTTACTGTTGCCTTTGTTATATTTGTGTTTTTATTTGTGCTGATAAATAAATAAAGGAAGACTAGTATAGATCTATTTCAAGCTATTTAGCTCTCATCAGCTAGCCATATCCTTACTGGGATTCGAACCTGTGCTCTATTGCCTCCCAGGCAGGGAGTTAACCATTTGAGCTACAGAGAACGACTCCTTTTATCAGCCAGCCAGGGTGGGAGGTATATACTTAAAGTCACAACCCCTGGTATGCCCAAGTGTGGGAGGAAGGTCACACTTCCACTCTCTGTCATTAGGCTCGTCACAAGAGTCCATCCAGACAGAAACCCAATATTTTTACTGTTGCCTTTGTTATATTTGTGTTTTTATTTGTGCTGATAAATAAATAAAGGAAGACTAGTATAGATCTATTTCAAGCTATTTAGCTCTCATCAGCTAGCCATATCCTTACTGGGATTCGAACCTGTGCTCTATTGCCTCCCAGGCAGGGAGTTAACCATTTGAGCTACAGAGAACGACTCCTTTTATCAGCCAGCCAGGGTGGGAGGTATATACTTAAAGTCACAACCCCTGGTATGCCCAAGTGTGGGAGGAAGGTCACACTTCCACTCTCTGTCATTAGGCTCGTCACAAGAGTCCATCCAGACAGAAACCCAATATTTTTACTGTTGCCTTTGTTATATTTGTGTTTTTATTTGTGCTGATAAATAAATAAAGGAAGACTAGTATAGATCTATTTCAAGCTATTTAGCTCTCATCAGCTAGCCATATCCTTACTGGGATTCGAACCTGTGCTCTATTGCCTCCCAGGCAGGGAGTTAACCATTTGAGCTACAGAGAACGACTCCTTTTATCAGCCAGCCAGGGTGGGAGGTATATACTTAAAGTCACAACCCCTGGTATGCCCAAGTGTGGGAGGAAGGTCACACTTCCACTCTCTGTCATTAGGCTCGTCACAAGAGTCCATCCAGACAGAAACCCAATATTTTTACTGTTGCCTTTGTTATATTTGTGTTTTTATTTGTGCTGATAAATAAATAAAGGAAGACTAGTATAGATCTATTTCAAGATCTATACTATCCTAATGACAGAGAGTGGAAGTGTGACCTTCCTCCCACACTTGGGCATACCAGGGGTTGTGACTTTAAGTATATACCTCCCACCCTGGCTGGCTGATAAAAGGAGTCGTTCTCTGTAGCTCAAATGGTTAACTCCCTGCCTGGGAGGCAATAGAGCACAGGTTCGAATCCCAGTAAGGATATGGCTAGCTGATGAGAGCTAAATAGCTTGAAATAGATCTATACTAGTCTTCCTTTATTTATTTATCAGCACAAATAAAAACACAAATATAACAAAGGCAACAGTAAAAATATTGGGTTTCTGTCTGGATGGACTCTTGTGACGAGCCTAATGACAGAGAGTGGAAGTGTGACCTTCCTCCCACACTTGGGCATACCAGGGGTTGTGACTTTAAGTATATACCTCCCACCCTGGCTGGCTGATAAAAGGAGTCGTTCTCTGTAGCTCAAATGGTTAACTCCCTGCCTGGGAGGCAATAGAGCACAGGTTCGAATCCCAGTAAGGATATGGCTAGCTGATGAGAGCTAAATAGCTTGAAATAGATCTATACTAGTCTTCCTTTATTTATTTATCAGCACAAATAAAAACACAAATATAACAAAGGCAACAGTAAAAATATTGGGTTTCTGTCTGGATGGACTCTTGTGACGAGCCTAATGACAGAGAGTGGAAGTGTGACCTTCCTCCCACACTTGGGCATACCAGGGGTTGTGACTTTAAGTATATACCTCCCACCCTGGCTGGCTGATAAAAGGAGTCGTTCTCTGTAGCTCAAATGGTTAACTCCCTGCCTGGGAGGCAATAGAGCACAGGTTCGAATCCCAGTAAGGATATGGCTAGCTGATGAGAGCTAAATAGCTTGAAATAGATCTATACTAGTCTTCCTTTATTTATTTATCAGCACAAATAAAAACACAAATATAACAAAGGCAACAGTAAAAATATTGGGTTTCTGTCTGGATGGACTCTTGTGACGAGCCTAATGACAGACAGTGGAAGTGTGACCTTCCTCCCACACTTGGGCATACCAGGGGTTGTGACTTTAAGTATATATATATATATATATATATATATATATATATATATATATATATATATATATATATATATATATATATATATATATATATATATATATATATATATATATATATATATATATATATATATATATATATATATATATATATTAGTGTCACAACCCCTGGTATGCCCCAATTATGGGAGGAAGCTAACTGCTTCCATTATCTGTCAATATACATACATACATACATACATACATACATACATACATACATACATACATACATACATACATATACACACAGACACACAGACACACACACACCTTGTTTATTTATGTGGTTTTGTAATTATTTTCTGATTTCTTAATCTTCCTTCCTTTAATGTTTTCTTATTCTTTACATAAGAAAAGTTTTTTTTCTGGCTTGCTGATTCCTAAGGCTGCTTTCACTTATACAGGAAGAAACAGGAAATGTGGTTAAAAGGCAACCATGCTGATACTGATACTACCTGCTAATTATCATTAAACTTTCTTGCTGTTTGTGAAAGTTAACATAATATTTTTAATTCAAATTAAAATTAAAAATGATTAATTTGCGTATCAGGTGTCAGAGTTAACACAGTATTCCATTGTTAATGCAACTGTCTGTAAATGGATTGCATTGTTTTTTTTGGCTGCCGCTGCACACTGATGGCTCATATTTACCTGGTTGTCCACTAAGACTCCAAGATCCCCCTCACAGTTACTACTATTAAGCCTGGTTTCACCCAGTCTATATGTGTACTTTTGTTTTTTCTTGCTTAAAAGTGTAGGATTTTACTTTTCTTGAATTTCATTTTGTTAGATAGGGCCCAGTATTCAAGTCTGTCAAGATCCATCTGGATCTTGAGTCTATCTTCTACGGTGTTAGTATTCCTACCAGATTAGTATCATCTGCAAATTTGGTAAGTTCCCCTTCTACTCCCTCATCTGAGTCATTTATGAAGATATTGAAGAGTACTGGGTCTAAGATGGAATCTTGTGGTAGCCCACTGCTTACTTCCCTCCATGTAGACTTAGACCCATTAAGGACTACTTGTTGAGTTCAGTTTGTCAGCCAGTTGCAAATCCCTCTGGTGGTGAAGCTATCTATCCCACATTTTTCCAGCTTGCCAAGAAGTAGGTTATGGTCTACTTTGTTGAATGCCTTGCTGATGTCTAAGTATATTATGTCCACAGCATTTTGCTGGTCTTCTAATTTAATCACTATATTGAAGAATGAAATAAGATTGGTTTGGCATGATCTGTTTTTAACAAACTCATGCTGAATGCTAGTTATTACTTTACTTGTTTCTAGATTGTTAGAAACAAGTTTGGCAGATCTGTTTATTATTATTATTATACAATTGTATCATAGCAGCCAGTTGTTTCCCCGGATTTGGCATTGGTTACTAGTCGGGCCCCCACTGAGGGGCCTAGGACGTTGTAATATATTTTCGTAATATGTGTGCAGATCCAAGCAGTGCGGCTTTTTGCATTTGACTGATGGTGATTTTGTCAATTTTTTAACTGTTTTAAATGTAATTCCAGTGTTTTTGGAATAGCACCCAGTGTGCCAATTACCACTGGAATTACCACTGCTGGTTTGTGCCATAGTCGTTGAATTTCAATTTTTAAGTCCTGGTATTTTGCGCTTTTTTCATGTTCCTTCTCAGCGACCCTGCTATCACCTGGTATTGCGATGTCTATGATTGTGACCTTATTTTTCTCAACCAGTGTGATGTCTGGTGTATTATGCACCAGTATTTTGTCCGTTTGTATACGGAAATCCCACAAGATCTTGACCATCTGATTTTCGGTGACTTTTTCAGGCTGATGTTCCCACCAGTTTGTTGCTGTTTTAATATTATAATTTTTGCACAAATTCCAATGGGCCATTTGTGCTACAATTTATAATCAGTCTGCGCGATTTTTTTGCAGCAGCTGAGTATGTGATCATCAGTTTCATCAGTTTCTTTGCAAAGTCTGCATTTGGCATCATCAGAGGATTTTTCGATTTTGGCCTTAATGGCATTTGTGCGGATAGCTTGTTCTTGCGCAGCCAGGATTAGTGACTCTGTTTCTTTCTTTAATGTACCTGTTGTTAACCATAACCAAGTTTGTTCACTGTCCACTTTATCTTTTATTTTTTCCAGAAATTGGCCATGCAGTGCTTTGTTCTGCCAACTCTCCATTCTTGATTTTATCACATCTTTTCTATATTCTTGTTTCGTCTGTTGGGCCTTCAGTAGATTTTTGTTCTTTACTTCGATTAATAGATGTTCTTGACTTTCTTTTAAATAATCAGCCAGTGCATGTTTTTGTTCTTCAACTGTTTGCTTCACTTGTAATAATCCTCTGCCACCTGATTTTCGGGGCAGGTATAGTCTATCAGTACCACCACGTGGATGTAAACTGTAGTGCATTGTCATTAGTTTCCTGGTTTTTCGGTTGAAAATGTCCAAATCAACTTGTGTCCAGTTAACTATACCAGCTGTGTATCTTATAACTGGTATTGCCCAGGTATTTATGGCCTTGATTGTATTTCCACCATTCAATTTAGATTTCAAAATTTTCCTAACTCTGTTGGTGTACTCTCGCCTGACAATAGTTTTTACTTCTCCATGCTTGATGTTATCCAACTGCAGAATGCCTAAGTATTTGTAGGCTTCATTTTCGTTGCATTAAATTAGTTGGCCATTGGGCATTTCAATTCCCTCACATGCAGTGATTTTGCCCCTTTTTATGGGTACAGTAGCGCATTTTTCCATGCCAAACTGCATTGAAATATCTGTGCTGAATACTCGGACTGTGCTTGTCAGTGATTGAATTTCTATTTCTGACTTTCCATAGAGTTTCATATCATCCATATATAATAAATGCAAAAAATTTTCAGCTTCTTTGGCTGTTTGGTAGCCTAATTTCATTTTTTTAAAAAAGATTACTGATAGTGGGATATCGCGATGATGAAGAGAAGGAGTGAAAGTGAATCACCCTGGAAAATTCCTCGCTTGATATTAACCATTCCGTAGTTCTCATTCCTTACTGCCAACTCAGTTCTCCATTGTTTCATCGCCTTTTCAGTAAAGGATGTAATATTTTTGCTAATGCCAGTTGTTTCTAAGCATTTTATGACCCAACTATGTGGCAATGAAATGCCTTTTTGTAATCAATCCAGACTATATTCAGGTTTGCTTAATGTTATTATTGTTGTTGTTTTGTTATTGTTATTATTTCTTTTATTCATTAAACATGAATCTCAGTCAAGGGAATATTTAAAGATGTGTCACAAATATCATTGGCTGGTGCTAATGATTATTGTTGATGATGATGATGATACTTTATTCATTAAATATGAAACTCAGTTCACTGGACATTTTAAAGATGTACCCCCAATGTTTGTTGTTGTAAACTGCCCAGAATAGTCCCATAATGAGATGAGTGGCAAATAAATTTAACAAATAAATAATTTTTTACGGTTATAAATTGTGATACAATTTGGGTGTCAAGTATACAAATTATACGTATTAAAGAGGGTACATATACTGCTAGCAAAATATGATCTGCAGGACATAACAGGCATGAATTAAGATCAATGTAAAGAAAAGATTCAGAGCTTAAGCAAAGGCAGATAAGAATACCTATGGCAAGTTCTAAGAGACAGAGTTTACCTCAAATTTCAAAGAAAAAATTGTTCAAATAGCTTTTGAAGCAAGCTATCAAAATGCCAAAAAATTAGGAAATATTAAGCCTTGGACAATGTGCCAAGGTTAAATAATGACAGAACCATATCAAATCAGAAAGGACAGAGTGATATCTCAGGTCAATAAATGAATCACTTTGTTAGCAAAATTAAGGAAGACTTAGAGGAGCTCATTATGGTAATAAAAATTGAAACTAGACAGTCTAGGTCAATGTTAAATATTAGGAAGACAAGTTCTTGCTGATCAAAATGTTTAATAAATTTACAGTTGCCAACAAAGTGAAAGCGGTTTCTTTGGCTAAAGAAGAGATAATGGAAAATATATTGAAGAGGTAAACAGGCAATAAATTCCATAGTGTAAGATAATAAAAAACAAAATGGTAAAAGACATGATAATAAAGATCAGGAGTCAAAATAATAGTCTTTCCAGAAGTAATATGCTATATAGAGAAAAAGGAAGGAAAGAAGGATGGAAAATTCCTTCAATTTTTTAATTTGAAGATAGTTTTTTAGTATCATAGACTGCAAAGAACAAATTTTAATATATTTCACAGAGATATATCATAATATAGCACCATATTTCTAGGTAAACATATATAGAATTTCTGGTTTACTCAACTGGGAATTATAAAGAGAAGCAATGAATTTTATTCAGTTTATCTCCTATCATTATAGGAAGTTGAGTTGAGAAACAGCTTATATACAAGTAATTCTTGACTTATAACAGTTCATTTAATGACCATTCTAAGTGACAATGGCACTGTAAAAAGTGACTTATGACTGTTTTTCACATTTACGACCATTGCAGTATCCCCATAGCATCCTCATAGCCTCCTCACTAATCCTCAGGAACTGTTCATTGGGTTTTCTCAGTATTGTTTAATGCTATTTCCCTACTAAATACCCTTTCCTTTTGATTGCTCTTTCCTATTGGCTATTATTTCTTCCATTGACTGTTTTGGTTTAATCTTTTCATGTTTTGATTGCTTTTTTCTAAAAATTGTTTGTTGTTCTTAAACCATTGCCCTCTGTGGCTGCTATTTCCCCATTATCATTTTTCACTGAGAAGTTTTACTTGTGTTGTTCCTTAGTAAATTTAATGCCTTTTTTCTTATGCTCATGAGGAGCATAGTTTTAAAATACTCTTGATTTCAAAGCTTGATTGCATATAGGTGAAGAATTTTCCATGGTGATTTACCAAAAAAACAATCATGAAGTCATGCAAGTGGAGAGCAGAATTTGCATTTGATGAGCATTCACATTTTTTAAAAAAAAAATTATTTGCTTATTTATTATTTAATTTTATGTCCACTGTTGGAAGAATTCGGGGAGCTGGATTTCTGAAAAAAGAGATCAAGCACACTGCTGTGGAAAGGAAGTAATATGTTTATTCTCAAAAGCTACAGGCTTGCTTATAAGAATAGCTACAGAGAAAATGAAGTATACAGACTTTATTTTATAAAGGGCCTGGTCCTTGATGTTGCTTCAGGGCATTGATGTATGTATGAATTGGTTTATTCAAATTCATATTCATTACCTTATTGATAGAGGGCAAAGAACAACAAACAATTTTTAGAAAAAAGCAATCAAAACATGAAAAGATTAAACCAAAACAGTCAATGGAAGAAATAATATGTCAGTGTTGACAGCAGCCAGACTGGGACATACCAAAGGAAGGGCTGTCCACTAGGGTGGGAATGATTGATTAAAGTTCATTAAGGTACATGCACTTGTTGCAGCACCCTGCGTCCAAAGGCTGTATCAGCAGACGCATACTTGTCTAATTTGTAATGGCATATGAAAGCTGTTGGAGATGTCCATGTAGCAGCCTGGCAAACTTCCTCTAAGGATGCCTGTGTAGACCATGCTGTCATGATTGCCACACTCCTGGTGGAGTGGGCTGTAATGTTTCGTGGAAACTAAAGACTGAAGTTCAAAGATTAACTTAATGCAGCCTCTAATCCACCATCCTAGGCTCGACAGCGAAGCCTTGGTCCCCCAAGATGCCTCATGGAAAGAGACAGAGACATTCCAAATGATGCAGAGAGGCCATGCAGTCTATATAAATTTTAAGAGCCCTGCAGACATCAAGTGTATGCCATTTGCGCCCCCTTACATGTTGAGACGATGGACAAAAATCAAGTAAAGTCAATTCTTGGGCCTGGTCTAAAAATATGCATAGATCGTGTCTCACCGACAGGGCAGCCAGGTCTGAAATACGTCTGACTGACATTACGGACACCAGAAACAAGGTTTTAAGAGAAACAATTTCAAAGACGCAGATCTCAATCACTCAAACGATTGGAAGTGAGTGCCTCAGTACCTTTGGTAAGTCCCAAGTTGGGTACCTGTGCATGACAGGAGGTCGGAGGTTTGAGGCACCCCAGATGAATCTCCGAACCAGAGAGTGAGCTGAAAGATGTTCTGCAGAGGAGCAGTCCAGAAGACAAGGCCGCAACCTGTTGTCATAGTGTGTTTGGGGTAAGGCCCTGATCCAACCCCCTCTGCAAGAAGTCCAGTACTTGAGGGATGGAGGCCCAGAGTGGCTCTATAGATATGGTAAAACACCAGAGCTCAAAAGCCCGCCAGGTGGCATCATAAATACGGCTTGTTGGATTTCTCCGAGAGGCCTATATGGTTGTAATTACATTGAAGGATAGGTTTTCAGCCATTAAGGCCTGGCGCTCAATCGCCATATGGCTAGTTGTAGCCACTGGGGGTCTGGTGTTGAATTGACCCCTGGTGGAGGGTGATTTGCAATTGAGGAATGTGCCATGATGGAGAGATTGACAGGGCCAAGAGGTTGGCGAACCAGGGGCGGTGCGGCCAATGGCGCACCAGAAGTAAAAGTTGCGCCTCCTGTTCCAGCATCCTTTGCACTACCCTTTCGATGAGAACCATCACAGAACCATCAACCACCTCAGAATTACCTAAACAGGTCAGGCTGAGCTAGTTGCTGCCAGAGTCACCGTGGATGACTCTCCTTAACTGTTCAAAAAAACCTCTAAAAAGGTGCCCTCTACAGGAGGAGGCAGGAGAACAATGTGCCTCACCTACATCAGGAATTTTTTGGCTTTTAACTCTTGCTTAACTCTGCTCGAGTGATCATAAAACGCCTAAAGTCAGACTAGATGAGGCATGTCGTTCTCCTGCCTCCTCCTGTAGAGGGTGCTTTTTTAGAGGCTTTTTTAAACAGTTAAGCAGAGTCATCCATGGTGACTCTGGCAGCAACTAGCTCAGCCTGACCTCAGCTCTTGCTTTTTTGCTTTTACATTTTTTTTTCTTTTCTTCCTCAGGGGCTCCCAAGACAACAGTGGGTGAAAACAAGGCTGCAACCAGTGCATCCACTGAAGGTGTTTCCAGGAACCTAGGTCTCGACTGATGTTGTAGAGATGTTCATCCAAGTCGGTGGGCAGAGGACCCACTCCTGGGGAGGCCCACTGTCACTGGACCACATTCATGAAGAGTTTTGGAGTCAGGATGATCTCCTTTTCCACTGTTGGTTCGGAGAAGGAGGAGTTAGGCTGTTTAGTTGAGGTCGTGGTAGTAGCTTGAGGCTGAGGAGAAGAATTCAAGTTAGCAGCTTTTTTTGCTTTTAGCAGAAGTGACTTAAAGCGGTCAGACTTAAACAATCTAGTGAACACTGGGATATCCGGAGTGACACCCTCTTCGTCTGATATGTCTGTGTCTCTGAGGATACCTTGTTCCCCAACTATAGAGGCCTGACTGGCTGATGTTGAAGGAGGGGGCTGATGAGAGCCTCTGGATGACCTATGCCTGTGCTTGCTAGAGGGCTTTGAGGGCAGCCGCTGTTGAAGGCTGGCTGCAATGCCTTGCTTTATGGCCTCTGAAATTATAGCTGACATCTCAGCAGGAGTCGAGACTTAGGCTTGAGGCAAATTGGGCTGAATTGGAATTAAGTTGGCTTGTTCAAACACACAGTCCCTGTTGAGGGGGGTCATCAAAAAAAATCTACCTGTGGCAGATTGAATGGAAGATGAGGAAAAGGACAATTTATCCTCTGAATCATGAGACATGTCATCTGTAGGAGAACCAGGCTCTATGGAAGGCAGTTCTGGTGGGGGGGGGCAGGATAGGTGGCTTGATTCCCTGTCAGAAGAAGAGGAGACCCTGGAGCCTTGGCCTGCCTGCATTTGGGCCTTCTGAAACTCTTTCTCCAGGGCTCTCTGCCTCCTTTCCTCTGCCCTGAGGGTGGTTTTGGAGACTTTGGAAGCCTTGCTTTTATCGGCCTCCTTAGCTGCCCTCTTGCAAGTAGGCCTGACTCCAGAAGGGCCTGCCTCCTCCAAGTCCTTTTCTGGAATAGGGCCTAAAGGGGGATTTGCAGCCATTGCCTCAACCATGCATTACCCCGGATGCAGTAACGAAAAATGGAATGATCTCACACTCATAGAGAAGAGATCCCCTGGCTGAAATAGAAGAATCGTTCCTCAGCTCTTCATCAGACGTCCACAAAATGGCGGGACCCGACAAAAGGGCAAACGACAAAACCATGCCCAACTAAACCGCGTCGCTGACATCATCAATGCGCCGACAACAGCCAGCGCGGAGAAAGAAGGGCGCTTTAAATAGCGCGTTGAAAGAAAGCCGATTTAACTTAAGGTAAGGGTTAAGTTTAGGGTTAGCTTTAGGGTTAGGTTTAGGGTTAGGTTAAGGGTTAGGGTTAGGGTTAGGGTTAGGGTTAGGGTTAGCGTTAGGGTTAGGTTAAGGGTTAGGGTGAGGGTTAGGTTAAGGGTTAGGTTTAGGGTTAGGTTTAGGTTTAGGATTAGGTTAAGGGTTAGGTTTAGGATAAGGTTTAGGATTAGGTTTAGGATTAGGTTTAGGATTAGGTTTAGGGTTAGGGGTTAAGTTTAGGTTTAGGGTTTACAGCGTGCTTCTTTCTCCGCGCTGTTGTCGCCCTGTTGATGACGTCAGCGACGCGGTTTAGTTGAGCACGGTTTTGTCGTTCGCCCTTTTGTCGGTGAACCCAAAATGGCAGCCGCTGATCCACACTCTTTTGGGGGGGGGGTGTTAGCAACCCAAAATGGTGGCTGCCAGTCTTCGCGCTCTTTTTGTGGTTGGTGGAGTCAGGAACAGTCAGCAGCAGCATTCGCACGTCTTTGGGGCTTTCACAGCGCCAGCAAGGCGAACCCCGCCCCAACAAGAATGCCTCTTCTGGTGGCTGCAGAGCCGCAGCCCGTGAGCCTGAAGTCAGCTCCTTGTTGACAAAGAGTCTCTGAGCACTCCTGAGTGTACTCATGGCCCAAAGGGCTAATTTGAACTTCCCGCTTACTCCTTATAAGGAGAGCCAGAAAGAAAGAAAAATTCCAATTAGAAAAACAATTTTGAAAAATGCCAATAATCTCAATTGAAAAAGGTTAAATTAGAATTTTGGAGGAGAGAACAATTCTCACAGCTAATCCAGGTTGGACTGAGTCTAAACTGGGAGGAGTCACCAGTGCTCGATGACATCACAAAGTGTAGACTAAATCCAATTTGTTACTGGACAAAGCAACCCAGTCTGGCTGCTGTCTCCAGACATAGAAGAATGCAGTCTACAATATAGTATAGCCTTTATTGTTATTGTACAAAATAAATACGATGAAATTGGATATTGTGGTCTCTTTCTTTATCAGCAGTGACTCTGTCTGTCTGATTCCTTAAATAGCATATCTGCAAAAAGAGGATATGTGTCTATGCAATTTGGATAGGGAAGGTGGTAGTTCACAAAAAATATCTAATAAAAAATCCAAAGTGATGCAACTAAATGGCACAAAACTGTCAATAAATATTTGAAATTATCTAGGCCTCCCAACTTATTGTCAGCTACATGTAGATCATCTAGATGGGAGAGAGATTGCAGTCTGAAAATAATGCTTCTACTAGGTTTTCTTAAAATGAAGATAAAGAATCTGAAGATGAAGAAGAAACTACAGTATTGATGAGATTCAGAAAATTCATGTAGGAAATGTTGTTCTTCCACTTTTCTCAACTCTTTTCAGACATATGTTGTTTTCTGTATCCATGATTGTCAAAGATAAAATCCTAAATATGTAAGTTTTTATTTTGTTTAACTACAATATTTTTCTTTTAAGTGGACCTTTTCATATATCTGCCTTTCCTAAAAAAATTAAAAAGACAAAATGAGTCCAGTAACTTGTAGCTTCATGTGCAACAAAAATTAAAACATAAAAAAGTAAAATTGTAATAAAAATGTATAACTATTATTCAAATAAATAATACTTCTAAATTTTATATATCAACCAAATATAGCAGGAAGTAATAAAATCAGGCACTCATTCCACTTCCCACCCCACTATTCCTCCTGGGCTTTCTGCATCTTGCAGAAGTTTGCAACTTAGTTAACAAGGAGCAAGATGCTGAACTTATCCAAAAAATTTAAGAAAAGATTGGCAGCACCTGTGCACATTTAGCAGGGAGAAAATTTAAGATGCTCAAATTGCTTCTACAAAGAAAAAAATTATTACTCTGAGTAATAATTTTTTTCTTTGTAGAAGCAATTTGAG